>NC_085860.1:5804034-5933772 GCF_034702125.1 Engraulis encrasicolus
AATTTCTCTAAAAACTCTTAA
Organism: Engraulis encrasicolus; assembly: GCF_034702125.1. Lineage (NCBI taxonomy): Eukaryota > Metazoa > Chordata > Actinopteri > Clupeiformes > Engraulidae > Engraulis > Engraulis encrasicolus. The sequence goes on from NC_085860.1 coordinate 5,804,056, forward strand.
AAAAAGGTACACTGTGCAGGAAACGGTCAAAAAAGGTACTGCAACTATGCTGCTCAATGAAACTGGGCTGCCTATTGCCAAATTTGATCTTTTCATGAAAGTTTGCTAAGTAATAAACAAATATTTTATAGTATGGCCCAAATACAGTCATTTTTGCAGCTAAAAATGGCAATTTCTTGACATTCAAAATGGCCAAGATCCCAGTTTCATGTATGAAAAGTGCAATTTTTCCCAGTCATAATGAATACTAAGAATATGATGGTGGTTAGGGTGCATCAGATGCCCCCTATGAAAAGATATTGCCTTGGCCCTATAGTAAAAATGTTCTACACCCAGTAAAAACACACTGTGTAAAATATTTTGAAATTTGGATGAAGTCTACCGGGGCCACCAGCCCCATGAAAATAGAAAATAATGGTGATAGTCAGAATCTTGGAATAGAAATGGACATTTTGCTGCATAAAGCTACCCAATAAAAACATATTGTCTCAGCTGTGTGATAAAAATGTTCTATGCACAGTAAAATCACTCTGTGTAAAATATGTTGAAATTTAGATGAATTCTACCGGGTCCACCAGACCCATGAAAATACAAAATAAGCTTAATGGTGATGGTGATGGGCAACCTGGATTCCAAAGCTGAAGTGCCACATATTCCAAATGACATACCTAGTTTTACCTTTCCAGTTAGGGCAATGGGGCACCTAAGTCACGCCCTTCTACTTCCGATCCATGGGGCTGGAGCTCTCAAAATTTTGAATGAGAGTTAATGGAGCGAGTCAAGCTAAATCCTCATCCCGTTTGGCATGTGCTCCGGATTTCACATATGATGACAGTGAATTTGAAAGGTTTGGATTTGCGTCGTAAGACCACTCATTTTCGACACGCAAGAAACGTTATTTTAGCTTTTGTGCAAAACTATGTTAGAGACTACACGTGCGCCTCGCATATCTGACGTGAACCGAGGCACAGCCAACCCTACCGCTGCACTGCGGCTTAAGTGGCTGCACGTCGGACATGCGACGTCTGTTGTGTAGTCCAAATAATTGTATATTTTTGCACACACACAACTCAAAAATCGCTTGCCAAGTGAAGTCAACAAGCACACCATTGGTTGTTATTAATTCTGAGGCACAGCATATGTATGATCGACGGGGAAATGCGAGGTGGGTCGGAAAATAGCTTTGATCAGTCCATTACAGCCCAGTCAAAAGTTTTTGCNTTGCCCCATAAGCCGCCCGGAAGGGGTGGAGACTTAGGTGCCCCATTGGACAGGTAAAACCAGGTAATTTGAAATCTGTGGCACTGGATTGTAGCTTTTGAATCTAGGTTTGCCATTGTCTTAAAACAGAGGTGGACAAACCGCGTGACACATTTGCCCCAGCCAATATAATGAACCAGCTGAGCCTAATTACCACTTAAGCCAGGTTGATGAGGTAATTAGTGAAATCACCTGTATTGGGAGCACAAACAGAAGGAATATCTAAGCAGGTTGTGTATTCAGTCGATCCACTTACACAGACTTCAGTCTCAGGACAGACTGATGGTCAAACTGCTATATTTAGGCAAATTTGCTCTTTTGCAACACAATATCAATTCCTTGCTGCCTTGGACCACTAGTATCTACTAGTGCTAGTATCAAGCAAGATATTGCAAAGCTGCATGACTGTTATATTTGTTTATTATATGGTGTGACGTCATCGGTCGAATGCTCCATTCATTTCAACGGGGCTCCCCAACGTTCGCACGTCTGTTATTTTTCGATAACGGACGGGTTGGTCCATAACAGACCGCTGTCAATGGCAACAAGACTTTTCACTGCTAAAGCGACTTTTCAACAAGACTCTAATCAGCTGCTGTGATAGACAACACCTGTTGTCCTGGCTACCTAGCTGTTGCCTAGCGGTGTTCCACAGCGGCACTGTTTTGTTTTGCGCAGCAACAATCTTTTGACATTAAAAACTATAATAGACTTAACATTAAATAGGCCTAAAGAAATGTCCCCGCCATGTGTGAATCATTTAAGTATATCCATCCGCGTCGGGGTCTAAAGATTCTCTCTGTCGTGCTGCTATTCCACGGTAGCGACCTTCTCGCCGAACGTTAACCCTTACGTGTTTCACCTGTGGGCCTACAATTCATGGAGGAACATCTGTACTAAAGCTGTGAATGTTCCTTGGAATGCCTAGGCTACAAGGCAGTCAATACAACTGTATTGAAGAGTGCCATTACTCCACAGCACACAAGTGAACACTGCACACAACAAAATTGCATTTATGCCTCACCCGTGCAAGGGGCAGCCCTCAGTGGCGCCCCATGGGGAGCAGTGCGGCAGGACGGTACCATGCTCAGGGTACCTCAGTCATGGAGGAGGATGGGGAGAGCACTGGTTGATTACTCCCCCCACCAACCTGGCAGGTCGGGAGTCGAACCGACCGGCATAACCGGCAACCTCTGGGATGCAAGTCTGACGCCCTAACCGCTCACCCATGACTGCCCACTTAAGTACAGGTTTTGGGAAGCCACTCTTTCCAACATCACATACAGTTGTATTGTATGTACTCTATTGAACTACTGCAGGGATTTCTTGAAAAAACATAAGTCATTCCAAGGAGCATTCACAGCTTTAGTACAGATGTTCCACCAGGTATTAACAGCTACCTGTACAATCCTAGGCCCACAGGTGAAGCACACAAAAGTCATACAACTTCGCAATCTCTTGCTTGATACTGGCAGTGGGTCAGCTGGTTCATTACGGTATATTGGCTATATTTGGAATATGTGGCACTGGACTTTGGAATCCAGGTTGCCCATCACTATCACCATTGTTTTGTATTTTCATGGGCCTGGTGGACCCAGTAGAATTAATCTAAATTTCAACACATTTTCCACAGAGTGATTTTACTGTGCATAGAATTTTTTTTTATCACACAGCTGAGGCAATATGTTTTTATTGGGTAGCTTTATGCAGCAAAATGTCCATTTCTATTCAGGGCTGGATTGGGCGATAAATAGGGCCCGGGCACTTTCGGATTTAAGGGGGCCCCCTCGTTATTATTAGTGCCGGAGAACTGACTCACCGGTGGGCCCCGCACCTTAATGGGCCCCTATTTTCAGTAATGTAAAAAATAAAACAATGGGGGCCCACGAGGGTACGGGGCTCACCGGGAAATGCCCGCCATGCCAGATGGCCAGTCCAGCCCTGTTTCTATTCAAGATTTTGACTATCACCATTATTTTCTATTTTCATGGGGCTGGTGGCCCCGGTAGACTTCATCCAAATTTCAAAATATTTTACACAGTGTGTTTTTACTGGGTGTAGAACATTTTTTACTATAGGGCCAAGGCCATATCTTTTCATAGGGGGCAACTGATGCACCCTAATGGTGGTGCTAAGTATTCATGAAAAAGGTAACATTAGTGAATGGGTAGCATGAATTCTGGAAATAAACAACTAAGAATCTTACACAGTGTACATTTAAAAGCAGTGCAAAAACTGATGAAACAGACGGTTAGAATGAAACAGAAATTTGAAAGTGTACTTCCATTCTGGAAGATAACAGAGATTAAGAGCATAAACCAAAACAAACACTGCAATGGCCACAGGTACGTTACCAATGTCGTTGAGGACTCTCTGCCGATCACACGCACACGAAGACAATACGTTTCAGCTGGACCGTCCAGATCAACATCCTGGAAAACAGTAAACAAAACCCATGATTGAAGCCGTAAGCGGTATTTGTGGGTGCAAGTTTGGGGCATTTCTAACACACCCAGAGATGGGAAAAGTAGTATAGTAGTATATTTAGTATAGTTTATGAAAGGTATGAGGAGGATGTTGACTTGTGTGCCCTCACACTGCCTGTTTAGGCAATTGAATGTGAGATCAAACTGATGTTCAATTACCTCTCTTCGTTTTTGGTGTGGCTATGACCCCATTCTGGAGTATGTTTCTCAACAGCATCATTGGTAACTACAGTAAAAACTTTGCTTGCATGCAATTTCCCATTGGCAAAATACCAAGTCGCTAACTAACAACGGTGCTTTTGAGAAACAGGGTCATGATCTTTTCACGAGTGTTGGTGAGAAACTTTACACATACAGCTAAGTATACAGTGTGAAAAATTGTTACAATACATTACATTACACTTAGCTGACGCTTTCATGTATTCAAAGCGACTTACATGTATTACTTTTCAGGGTATTGGTTACAGGGCCTGGCGCAAGGTGGGGTTAGGTGCCTTGCCTTAGGCACTTTAGCCATGGATAGAGATGTAGTGACAGGTCAGGGGAGATTCAAACCTGCAACCAATAGATTGAAAAACCAGCTCTCTAACCACTAGGCCACGGCTGCCCCACCAGCACAATTATTAGTATTTTGAACATATTGGCCCTTTTAGGCACATTGTCAACCAAAAATTGTATGAGAGAGAAAGATATGTCAAACCCCACCCATCCAATGCAAAAGAGTCTGCTCAAAGTTTGGTCTCCTAAGGGGGAGTTGTCTAAGGTGAAACTATGAGAAAACTATTACCCTACAGCACGATCGTATTCCAGAACTAAAACCTATATTGAGTTTAAGTTTTCTTCTAAGATAACTTCTGCTGCTTCAGTAATGCGGCCTTCGCAATGTGCCACAGCAAGTGCAACACCCTCATGGGTAGATAGAGACCTGCAGAGATCTACAAATCAGAGATGACTGGTGTTGGATTGAACGTGAAATTTGGCAAAGGGTTTGTGATGATGTGAGGGTGCTTTAGCAAAGCTGGAATTGGGCAGATTCGTGTTTGCAAAGAACACATAACTGAGGCCAAGATGGCACATCAATGCAAGAAGGTTTGGTGTGTCCTCCAGCAGTGTCCAGAACGTGGATGAGATGCCAGGAGACATGTCAGGTAGCACAGGAGGAGCCCACCAGAGCCCAACAAAATGAGCCTCGCAGGCCAATGTGTGCGATCTCCCTATGCCACCTAATAACGAAAAAGACAGATCTAGCTGCCGAGTTGTAACATACCACTTTGTCTGGCTCTTCATTCAGGTAGACCGTCAGCTCCTCAGCATGCACTCCCTCTTCACATCAATGTTGTCAGTCTGCGTATGAGGGCCGGTCAATGTATGCCAGGAAACAAACATGCAGGAAAAACATTTTAACCAACAGGAAGAATAAACGCAGTACAGGTACAACCACATTAAACAAAGGACACATCTCATTTATCTAGTAGCGTAGTGTATCGTTGGTACTGGCAGTGAAGTGGTACAGTACGTCACTGTTTGATATGGCATGGTGCAGCTCTGACACTTTTCCATTAGCCCCAAGTACTCGGTACCATTTCAGCACTCAGCCCTGGTTCCAAACGTACTGAAGTGATGCCAAAATGTGACGTCTGACCTTGGTCAAAAAAGGTACTGCAACTACGCTGCTAATTGAAACTGGGCTGCCTATTGCCAAATTTGACCTTTTCATGAAAGCTTACCAAGTAATAAACTAATATTTTCTAGTATGGCCCAAATACAGTCATTTCTGCAGCTAAAAATGACTATTTCTGGAAATTCAAAATGGCGGACCATGGAGAAGTCATAATGAATACTTAGAATTTGATGGTGGTGGTAAGTATTCATGAAAAAGGTAACATCAGTGAATGGGTAGCATGAATTCCGGAAATAAACAACTAAAACTCGTACACAGTGTACCTTTAATTCCCCTGATCATTTCATGGGAATCGCAAGCCAGACAGACATGAGAATCAAATAAAAAAATAAAATAATAATAAAACAGAGCAGCAACCACATCAACTGACCTGCAAAAGACTGTTATATCATTGCCTAGGACTGCTGTGTGTAAAGCCAGCTGTAGTTAGAACTGAGGTGAAGACAATGAGTTCAAAACTGGCTGAAGGATTGAAATTAGTGGTAGAAATGCAATATGATCCAAGACACCCTACTTCTCCCCATTACATTAGATCTCGAAATTTTAGCATTACTGTGATGCATGGCAGTGTGCATGTTTTGGTTCAGAGAAGTAGATGTGTGCACATCCCACCCGATGGGCCAGGTGCAGGACAATGAGAGTAAATCCAAGTGAAAAGAGAAGTCCGCGACACTGCTTGTCTATTTATGATTTAATCGAGCAACGTTTCGACCTTCAGGTCTTGACCTGAAGGTCGAAACGTTGCTCGATTAAATAATAAATAGACAAGCAGTGTCGCAGACTTCTCTTTTCACTTAGTGTGCATGTTTTACCTGAGTCATGGGCACCAGGATCCTCTGTATCTTCCTTGCATGAGAAGCACCTTTCTTGCTGAAGACCCGGAGCAGTGTTGTTGAAAGACCATCCAGCTCTGAGAAGAAATTCAACAGCAAACCAACTGTCATGATCCTCTTGAACTTGGCACTTAACTTGAAACAGGGCACAAAACACATACCTACAAAATACTTGTAACTTAAGACTTGTGACAAAGGTTACAAAAAGGCCTGATGGTCTTACTAAAATGAGGAAATAAACACACACAAAAAAATCAACAAATAACTTACCTCGCACATGTTAAAAAGAGCAAGCCATCTGGATTTAAAAACTGCAATCGTGGGGGCATCACAAATTACTTCATGCCTTCAATGAGCAAAGGTCTTGGTCAGTTGAGCTGAGGACCCAAACGTCTTGAATTTCTGTTGTGACCAGAAAGACAGATAAACTAATATAGGTGAAGGAGACAGCTATGCAGAGAAAAATGTAAAATAATTACAACAGATTTTACACACACACACACACACACACACACACACACACACACAAGCTAATAGTCATAGATTAGATACTACACAAGAACTTTCATCACCTTTTTCAGGGGCACCTTGTGAGAGGTAGCTGAGGTGAGGACCCTACAAACATCTTGAATGCTGAGGAATTAATATAGGTGAAAGAGACAGTTATGCAGAGAACAAAAACCCAAATAATAGTAACATATTCTACAAAGAAATTCAGTAAATGATTAATTACAAAAAATAACAAATTAACAGTATTTATATTTGCAACAATATGCATTTCTACCTCACTCAAGGTACAGTATATATTGAATGTAAATGCACTGGAATATCCTAAAGTGATCATTGATACAAAAAACTTGCTATGTCCTTTTTACACAACAAATGTAGAAGATCGAGTTTGAGGGAATGAGGGACAGAAGGGCGTTTGCATGTGTGTTTCACTAGATACTACTGGGATTTACTTTCAACTATTTCAAAGGTCATAGCCAATTAGGCCTACATACATTGGTAAGTGACCCACGACATGAATCAAACCAGCTGCAAACTGCAGCATCTAGTTCTACACACGACGCACCCATTCAAACGCGCACCCATACACAAGCACACACAGCCCCTTCTGTCTTTTTTCAAACCGAAAAGTTCCACCGGCTAATCAACATTTACTGTGGCCGTACACACACAGTCAGACGGAGCAATACCAAAAATCAGCGGTAACTTTACTTCCCCTGTGTCATTGATGTGTGTAGAGCTACTGATGGTATCTACGACTGTCCTGGATACATTTGAAATCAGACGCACACGGGTCTCGCAACGTCAATGCATAGAACTAATACAACGTTAATGAACCAGCTGTTGTCACCTAGCATAAATTAGCTAGCTGCCCGTTATGGGCTGCCAGGTAGTTTCTTTCGCTATAACTCGCAAAGTAACCGAAAATAATGTCACACATGCAAACATGCATACAGTACAACATGGGTGACAGCTTCCAAACTCCCAACAATAGTTACAACAAGGAGACTATATCGATAATTAGCCGCTAACCAGTTTGAATTGGTGAGAATTAGCCAGCTAAGCTTACTCTCTTGCTCATAAAACGTATGCCTTGATGCCAAAACTAAGTACACTAACGAAACGGGTGATATAAATGTGATTCTAGGAAAGTCATGATAAATGCAAACAGCCCTACAGTGGTTTACTTTTTTGACTTACCCGCCTTCAGAGTGTCCGCGGATATGTATTCATTCAAAGAACTCGGCAAGCTCGTTGTTTCCGGCTGCCACACACAATCCGCACACTACTGCCACCATCTGTTCTGGCGTTGTAAAAGCCATTGGTCATCTTATCCAAAGGAATTAGGTTGTGACAACATTACTGGATTTGGGAAGTCGTTGGTTATTGGGCATCATGCTAAAGTTACATAACTTCATTATGCCCAATCACAAAACATAATTATTCATGGTAGAAGTGACATGTTTCCCTTTGATTAATTTAACATACACAACATATGGCTTTTTTCAGTGTGCCTCTCCTTCAACGTGAGGCAATAGATTCAATTAGCCTTTTGTTCCTAAATCATAACCCACTCGCTCCACCATCTGCTGCCAGTCACTTCCGTACTATTTCATGGAGAGCACACTCACTGCCAAAACACAGGCCTGCCATACTGCAGAGCCAGGGAAATATGGAGTGAGAGAGACATGATCTGGGGTGGAGGGAGAGCAAAAGTGAAAGAGAGATGGAGTGAGAGACAGGGCGACATAAACAGAGAGAGAAGGGTGCATGATCGAGAGATAATAAGTTGGCAATTCAATGAGAGGGGGAATACAAGGCAAAGAGAGAAAACCTTGATACTTGATTTGTTTGCATCATGTTGTGGCTTGAAGGTATACATGTGAGACACAGTACATGTTCAATGTTGTCATATCAATGCTGGACTTTTTCTTTTTTCATTGTCGAGGCCGAGGGCAACATATTTTTGAGTTTCTCTCAAAAAGCTGCTTCAATCAATTATCAATTACAGCATGATGCCACATTTAGGCAAGTCTTTTGACATTTGTTAGAGCAGGCTGCCAGGGTAAGTGCAGACACTAAGTACTGGCTTTGTATGAGCACCGAACAGTTGCCCTCAAAATATCATCTAAGCCTAAGCAAAGGCAGGCAATAAAGGCAGCCTTACTGCGGCAATGTTGATGTTATTAACATTATCCTGATTTATATTGTGAGTGCAATAGATATTTATTTAATTGAAAAATATCTTTCTAAAAAACTACAGTTACAACACAGTTATACTTCAATAGCATGTTGGTGCAAAAACATGTTAACGTAACAGGTGACACTACTACAGACTGCAGACCTGCAATAATAAAGTCAGAATTATAGTGTGGAGCATATGACGGCAAAATGGTCAGTGTTGGCACGTACACACATACACATATTGCGCTGAAGCGTTTGTATACTGTGGAGTTGGAAAGAGCGCTATTGCTGTTTGCCAACTCGGCGATACCTGGCTCAAGCAGCCAAGAATCTAGAGAGGAAATGGGATGGCTATGGCTAATAGCTCATATCTCATAGGCTGCTGCATGTATCTCAAAGCGGAGCCGCAGCCATGTCAATACAAACAAACCCAAATGGGGGAAATAGCCGGCTTCTACTCCTGAGACCCACTGGAGACGCTCGGGAGCGTGATGTGCCAACATCCTTTATAAAGCATCTCTTATTAGCAGTAAGTGGGGCCCTTCTCTACATTTCAATAAAGCGGCATCGATCAATAAACGTCAGCAATGCTGGCGGCATCTTATATTAAAATGGATCTTCCTCGGTCGGCAGGGAAAAAGGGCCCCGTCAGCAAAGTGTGTATGTACATTTTCTCCTTTCTACATTGTCTGGTGCATTTGACAGACAAATATGTTGTGGTCTGCTTTTGCCAGGCCTGCATTATTTTTTTTTCTGGAATGAACTTGAAATGGTACTCGTATAAATCGTACAAGAAATATTTTCCTTTTTTTTTCATTGTTTCTCTGGGCTTTATGCTCTGAGGCTGCCTGCAGAATTCCACTTTATTCTTTATTGGATTCAGACAAGAATAAGGTCTGGCATAACGTGGAAAAGGAAAGAATCCACTTTCTGCAAGCAATGTACAGGCCTTCTTAGACGTTTCTTTTAAAATAATTACAGCACTTTGGGCTTTGAAACCTATGACTGGTAGCCTATACACCAATATGTGATATGATGGACAATTGATTGATTGATTTTTTTTTGAGAAGAAGACTTTGATGCAAATGTTGCATGGGGTTATGGTTATGACTGGGCTATTACAAAGAGGGATTTGGATGTACATTCTCACTGGCTGATTCTTGGACAGAGTAAACTTCGGAACAGTGAAACCTTATATTCTATTAATGTTGCCCAATTTATAATACACAGAGAACAACACAAAGACACTGGTACAACCACCAAGACAAACTTCTGGCTGGTTATATCACGTCCAAAGGTGGACTGCGGTGAACACATGAACTATCCTGGGAAATCCCATTCTGCTTTGCACAATCGTTCCGATCTGAAAGACAGACTGGAATCTGTACGACTACCCAGAGATATGGACGATATGGATATGGAACATAGATTGTTGAGGAGTGGAAAGACGGTGACTGCAGCTTGTTTGAATAGATACATCGGCTATGGCTACGTATGCTAAATGATACACATTTGTAACGTCCAATATACAGCCGTCATCAATCGTAATCCACACACCCCCTATGCGATTTACAATAGGCAGGTGTGCAGACCTTATCTCACTTGTGATTAGGTCTGGTGATAACCATGCAAAACATGAACAACACTACGTGAAACATTATCTTAATTCTAAATAGTAGAGCGTCTCTGACTACATATAGGCCTATAAATGACATTCTCAGAAACGTCAGTGTGGCAAAACTACAACAGACATCATACTGTACATAGCTCTCATCAGAAGCAGCTTGGTGGCCCTATAGGTCAGTGTTGGCTGTACATCATTGACCCTCAGGGACACTGAGAATACTCTGTCTTATTACTTGAAGGTCATTTTGTTTGCTTTCGAATTATCTGAATTAGTCCATACAGACCACTGATACCAATTGTTGCTGTACAATGTTTGAACTCCAGCTGTCATTATGTTAGTCTAAGGCATTAAATACAAGAAGTCTTATTAAAAAATAGAAAATATATAATTTTTTTTTCATCCTAAGCCGCAATGCAGTCCTTCTTCAACTGAGTTCAGGACAGACGCAGTGTGAAGGTTCAGTGCTCATTGTCCCCATCTCCCCATTATGATTCATTCAAACATGCATATTTATTTTCTTTTGTCAGTGTAATTAAATGCCTTTAAATGTATTCAAGACAGGTCAGCAGTGTTTAAACGGTTCTGACTCTGTTGTTGTATGTAGCCATTGCACATTAGGCTGTTTGGGCAATAATGCACCATATGTCTGATCACATGTTGTGCATGTGATCAATAGTGTCAGTAATAGAGCTAAGGAGAGGAGAGGAGGGGAGGGGAGAGGAGAGGTGAGGAGAGGAGAGGAGAGGAGAGGAGAGGAGAGGAGAGGAGAGGAGAGGAGAGGAGAGAGAGCAGGGGAGGAGGGAGCATGTAGAGGAGAGGAGAGGAGAGGAGAGGAGAGGAGAGGAGAGGAGAAGAGAAGAGAGGAGAAGAAAAATAAGAGATGAGAGCAGAGAGGAGGGAAAATAGGAGAGGGGAGGAGAGAAAGGGGGAGGAGGGAGCATGGAGAGGAGAGGAGAGGAGAGGAGAGAGCAGAGGAGGAATGAGCAGGGGAGAGGAGAGCTGGGGAGAGGAGAGCAGGGGAGGGGAGAGGAGAGCAGAGGAGAGCAGAGGAGAAGAGAGGAGAGGAGAGGAGAGGAGAGGAGAGGAGAGGGGAGGAGAGGAGAGAGGAGAGGAGAGAGGAGAGCTGGGGAGAGGAGAGGAGAGGAGAGGAGAGGAGAAGGACAAGTTTTTCTGATGAAAATTGCAGAAATGGTGTATGAAAATATGTGCCCGGGGTCATAAATGACCCCAGTCGGTTGCTTTAGGGTTAAATGCCTTTAAATGTATTCAAGACAGGTCAGCAGTGTTTAAACGGTTCTGACTCTGTTGTTGTATGTAGCCATTGCACATTAGGCTGTTTGGGCAATAATGCACCATATGTCTGATCACATGTTGTGCATGTGATCAATAGTGTCAGTAATAGAGCTAAGGAGAGGAGAGGAGGGGAGGGGAGAGGAGAGGAGAGGAGAGGAGAGGAGAGGAGAGGAGAGGAGAGGAGAGGAGAGGAGAGGAGAGGAGAGAGGAGAGGAGAGGAGAGGAGAGAGGAGAGAGGAGAGGAGGGGTGAGGAGAGGAGAGGAGAGAAGAGGAGAGGAGAGGAGAGGAGAGGAGAGGAGAGGAGAAGAGAAGAGAAGAGAAGAGAAGAGAGGAGAAGAGAGGAGAAGAAAAATAAGAGATGAGAGGAGAGAGGAGAGAAAAGAGGAGAGGAGAGGAGAGAAAGGGGGAGGAGGGAGCATGGAGAGGAGAGGAGAGAGCAGAGGAGGAATGAGCAGGGGAGAGGAGAGCTGGGGAGAGGAGAGCAGGGGAGGGGAGAGGAGAGCAGAGAAGAGAGGAGAGGACAGGAGAGGAGAGGAGAGAGGAGAGGAGAGGAGAGGAGAAGAGAGGAGAGGAGAGGTGGGGAGAGGAGAGGAGAGGAGAGGAGAGGAGAGGAGAGGAGAGCTGCATATGGGGGCAGAAATGGCACCTGACTGGAGTGGGGGATCAGCAATGGATCAATGACACTCATCAGAGAGGGAGAGAGAGAGAGAGTGTGTGTGTGTGTGGAGGGGGGGTGGGGGGTCCATACTGCCCTTCAGACATGCAGTGCACACACATCACCCACAAGTTGACAGACAGACAGACAGACAGACAGACAGACAGACAGACAGACAGACAGACAGACAGACAGACAGACAGACAGACAGACAGACAGACAGACAGACACACAGACACACACACACACACACACACACACACACACACACACACACACACACACACACACACACACACACACACACACACACACACACACACACACACACACACACACACACACACACACACAGCCATGTAATGACATCAAAAACGGCAATACCCTCAAAAACAGAGAGAGGCACAGATACCTAAATACAGTCAAACCCACTTCCCATCTGTCTCTCCCTCTCTCATCTTTCCTCTTCTGTAAACACATACTGTATCCCTCAAGAGACACAGAGTCCCTTGACACTGTAAGAGAAACAGAATGGCTTGTGGTCTTAGTAAACAATACACACAATAACACGCAGCTCTGCCTTTCTTTGCTGCATGTGTTATCATTCATTTCCTTTTTTCGGCCAGGGGGATTCATTACAAACCCATGGCATACAGATAACTGCTGAACATTTATGTTGTTGCCTGAATCAATATTGCTGACGGCGTGACGGCATGACTGTAAACTGACATGAGATATGAGAAATGAGGGCTTGCGAGCAAATCCATCAAAATTCCGACTTGGTAATAACATCCAACGTGTATCTTCTAAAGCCCAAGTCAATAACCAAAAAGTCCCAAACGTAATAAAACATGTAGATTATTTTGGTCATCAGGCCGCATGCGTGTGAAATCAATCACATTTGCATGATATTTCATTCACTTGCTATGGCTACAACAATTGGACAGAGGAAACATTGTTCTTTGTCAATAATGTGGGCTAAATAAATCCCTGAATGAATCACGATCATGACGCACATGCAGAAGGCAGTGCCTCGTTATCCCCTGCAAGTCCCCAAATGCTCCCCCCTCCTTTCTTCGCCACAGTAACAGCACTAAGTAGGATTTGTTACCCATTTAAGCCATTGCAACAATGCTACCTCTCCCCGAGCCGTGGACCCCAGAGGTGCTTGTTAACGTGCAGAGGATACTTGCAGACCTACGGCTGGAGACTCCAGATGCAGAGGCACGAGTGTAATAATAACTCAGTCTGCTTGAGGATAACCTGAAGTGACCTAAAGATATAGCGTACAATGACATCAACTTTCTACAGGTTGTCTTTTTTTCAATCGACAATTAAATTATTTAACCACAAGCTGTAGGCTACTTTTAGCACTGAAAAATTTGGCTAATAACGTTGCATCAATCCTGACCTGATTTTTTTTAAACTTCCAAGAGTACTCTCTGACAAGGCTATACAGTACTTTCAACAATACTTTGTTTTGCTCAGCGGTCTCATGCTCGTGCCTAATGTGTGTCTTTCTGTGAAGCCCCTTTGGTACAGCCCTTCAATAATGTAACAATTTTCCTAACATTTCTCTGGAGGCCACCCATTTGATGGTTCATAATGAGTTTAAACACTTGAAAGGGCACCGTTGGGGTTTCTACCTGCTATTCAGTAACTTTCATTTATTCACAGAATGTATTTTGATAAACCGCATGCCAACCTAGCTGTTATCAATTTACATATTATTATTGTTATTATTATTATTATTATTATTATTATTAATAATAATAATAATAATAATAATAATAATAATAGGCCTAATAATAATAGGCCTTATAATAATAGGCCTAATAATAATAATGTAAAATCTGTTTTTCGGAAATCTGAAAATCTGCAATAGAGTCTTAAGTGTAAAATGTGGCCTATAGGTTTCTGCTTCAGTCTCAAAATCTGGTTTAGAATAACAGTAATTAGTCTTGTCAATGGAAAATTGTGGGATTATTGAGACTTTGCAATGACTGCACTTCAGAGAAATGACGTGCTGAAGCCGTCAACAAATGTCTGCTTTGTGTTCCATTTCACCCAAGCAGCATTGATTTTCTTTGTAATGGCATCACTATGCACTTTGAGTCCTTTTGTCCCATCAGGCTTAACACTCATTGTCACAGTTTGTTAAAGAAAAGACTGCAAACAGAGAACAAGATAAACAAAAAGAAAGGTCCTAATTCACAATGAAAGGTGGTTATGTAATGGCTTTTAGTTTGTATGTTGTTTCCAATACCGTGGGTTAACCATGAGGAAATCCTCTGCTATTTGACTTTAGGCCTACAATGTGAGACAGCACCCAGCTTGAGATGGATATGCATGCCTTTGTCCCCTACAGAATGGTTTGCTATAAGTCATACGTAGCTGGTGTAATAGATAGTAGCTGTGGTAATAGTGGTGTAATTCTAAACATTTCAGTATCTTACAAACACAATGATGCTATTAATGTCATAATTATTTACACAACATCGTTGCAATGATGACTTTATTGTATTACACTAGTGTCTTGTACTTAGATGATATACTCACCAAAGGTATTGTAGAAATCTAGCCAAATTGAAGTTCCCTTTGAAGATGTCTGGTAGAACTTTAAAATGGTCTATGAGGCATCAAACGTACAGGAAAAGGCTGCATTAAAACCTGAATAGACTTTAGAGATACATTGCAGGCGGTGAGCTCTCTCTCTCTCTCTCTCTCTCTCTCTCTCTCTCTCTCTCTCTCTCTCTCTCTCTTTCTCTCTCTTGTGGAATTTGTGGAAATCCCACTGGACTCTCACTCAATCCTGTCATCCTTCCAAATGAATGAATTGACTTGTATGAGCGTAGAAAACCATTTAGACTTATGTAGACACCTGCTGTCAAGCAAATTGTTTAGCATAATTACAACACGAGTTATACAAACTGTCACAAACACAGCATTGTTGCTGTACATTGAAATGTAGATCATCTCCTTTCCAATGTATCCCCTGGAGTTCAGCAGTTTAATGCATATCCTGTGTGTTTACTGTACAATTCAGTTTGTCTTTCTTGTGGTCATTTTTGAACAGTTCCTCATTTGTCATTTACGCCTCACTTTGTGTGTGCACTGTTTGAAAGATAATATTTAGAAAATATGGTAACACTTTATTTTAGGGACACATCTATTAGCACTAATACATACAATATTAATGCCTGTGTAAGTAACTTGTAAGGCATGTACTAAGCAAAATAAGACAGTTGTTAAGCATGTATTCACAAATGTCTTGTTCATGCACAATAAGGGATTTATTACCAGTATAACCTTAGTAAGGACCTAGTAGACCTAGATTTCTATTTATGTGTAAGCAGTAAGGGCCAGAATACAATGTGTATAAGCTCCTGGTACACTGTGTGAACAAACCCTGAACAGTGTGAAAACAGATGTGGAATAAGGGTCCCTATTCTAAAGTGATGCATTGCTCAGCCCAGATGGCTTAGGGCCCCCACACTACCTAGGGCCCCCACACTACCTAGGGCCCCAACTATACGCCCCCCCCTCCCGGGAAGCAAAGTGTAAGAACATTTCAGATTTTACATTAGCCTCTGTAGATATGAAGATCTCACTTATTCTACTCATTACATCAATGACTAATTGGAAGCATTATATAGCAAGGATTGGACGTAAAGTTATCAATGACGGTGGGTGGTGAGATGTCATTTTTTTCATACACCAATTAGTTTTGATTGTAAAAACCCTGCAATAAAAGCAAAATATAACAATGAGTAATAGTTTGGAAGCGAAACTAAGCTATTCCTTTCTGATAAATAAGTTAATGTTTGAGAAACTTAGCTACAAGAAGTGCAGTGCATGATGGGTACGCCCTTAGTCAGAAATGCAATGCATGGCCAATGCAGCAATGATAATATTTCTGTTGTTACGTACATGGCAAATTGTTTGGATAGCAACTAAATTTCACAAGTGAGGGGAGGAGCTAAGGACGTAGGCTCAGAGCTGGGTAGGTTGTCTGTTGGCCTAGATTGCGTACCCATCATGCACTGCACTTCTTGAAGCTAATGTTCTCAAACATTCACTTAATTATCACAAAAGAGTAGTTTAGTTTTGCTTCAAAACTATTATTCTAATTTTCTGCATTTATTTTGGGGTTTTTTTTACAATTAAAACTCAGTGGTACTTGAAAAAAAATTACATCTCACCAACCCACCGCCATTGACAAGTGTACGTTCAATCCTTGCTATATATAGGCTCTTGTTACCTCCCTCTCATTGATATGAACAAGAGAAAACTAGATGACTTGGCTGGATATGTATTAATTATTTGATATTCCCTTACACTTTGTAGATCGGGGGGGCTAGGTAGTGCAGGCCTGGGTGGTGTGGGGGCCCTAGGACTTTGGTAGTGCAGAGGCCCTGAGCCATCTGGGCTGACCAATGCATCACTTTAGAATAGGGACCCTTATTCTGCATCTGTTTTCACACTGTTCAGGGTTTGTTCACACAGTGTGTCGGGAGCTTATACACATTGTATTCTGCCACTTACTACTTACTAATAAATAGAAATATAGGCTTACTGGTCCTTACTAAGGTTATATTAGTAATAAATCCCTAATTGTGCATGAACAAGACATTTGTGAATACATGCTTAACAACTGTCTTATTTTGCTTAGTACATGCCTTACAAGTTACTTACACAGGCATTAATATTGTATGTATTAGTGCTAATAGATGTGTCCCTAAAATAAAGTGTTACCGAAAATATTTGTGATCTGTCACGACCAAAGGTAATCATTTATTTATTTGGAATACGCCATATTTTCATTTGTCTGTACTTCCTTCCTCCATGATGCAAACACACACGCAGTGAAATTGCAGAAATATCCACTGTGGCTTTGAATGGTGGCTTTGGACAATCAGGTGCACTGTGTGCATCTGGAACAGGTGCGCTTGATAGACCCCCTCCAATTATTAATGGTAATTACACGTCGAAATAAAGTGATGCAGTGAGGGCATCCTCCAAGCCTGGGGGTGATCGCAATACTACCCCCTTCTGTGACATTGTATTCAAACTGCTGTTTGGCTGGCAGATAAAGTCATTACAGTGTGCGCTGCATTAATTGCATGGTAATTTCGCTCTTAAAGGCCTCCTCGGGGGAATGGCGGTGACGCTGGGAGGTGAGCACCTGTACAGCGAGCCGTGGAATCCATAAATCTCTCCACTAAAACGTCCTGCCAGAGGACGTCTTAGGTGAGGATGATGGCTCACACATTTATACTTTTCCTTGATGCTGCCTTTTTGTGCGAGATGACTGTTCTCTTTGTGTGTGTGTGTGTGTGTGTGTGTGTGTGTGTGTGTGTGTGTGTGTGTGTGTGTGTGTGTGTGTGTGTGTGTGTGTGTGTGTGTGTGTGTGTGTGTGTGCGTGCGTGCGTGTGTGTGCGTGTTGTGTGTGTGTAGTGTGCAGAACAGGAAGAACTTGTTGTCCCTTTGTCCCTACAGATGTAGTAGTGAGGAAGAGCTATTTGAAACCAGCCAACAGATGCACACATGTTTGTATGTTTCTCAGCACGTGTGCCTGTGTGACATTATACTGCAGCTACTGTATACAAGTAAATGCACGTTAAAAGGCAATCGTTTTCTTTAAGGCCCTCAATCTGGTTTTCACTCTTTTTTTTGTCTCTCTTTCGCCTGCCACATCATGCTGTGCGGATGAGGGTCAATTTGGACACTTACCTCGAGAGGGAACCACTTTAACATCAATGTGCGTGGCTCAAGATGCGCATTCTCTGCAATATAGGGGCCCACTCCTGCACCGCCTGACGAATTCCCCCCGGTGTAATGCAGACGTGGACCTTGGCCAGGGGAGGAGGGAGAAGTCGTTTGCCCCGGCAAGATGATGGTGGCGGCGGTGGTGAGGTGATATGGTATAGCGTCAGGGTGGAAGGAAGGCAGCCTCGCAGTGAGCCAGTGAGGACGGCATTATAATAAAGTGCTGAGGCGAAGGAAGGAGAGAGAGAAGGTTAATTCCTATTCAACCGCAGCAGAAGACAACACATATTACTGGGGGGGGACTTGGAGTGCAGGGGGAGACAAATTGGATTCCAGCTCACATCTTTCAATGAGTCACTCTGCTGGTCTTTTCAGGGGCAACATAAATTGCCTGAGAATGCTGCGAGAGGGGGAGAAGCTGCAAGGCTCCTTCTCTCTCTCTCTTTCTCTGTCTCTCTCTCTCTCTCTCTCTCTCTCTCTCTCTCTCTCTCTCTCTCTCTCTCTCTGTACCCTGAGAAGAAAACAGTTGTACAGGGGATAGAGAATTTACACACACACACACACACACACACACACACACACACACACACACACACACACACACACACACACACACACACACACACACACACACACACACACACACACACACACACACACACTTTGCAATTCATTTTAAAGCTTTAATCAAATCACTGTTTTTAATTCGCAAATCGCAATTCATTTAAATGTGAGAGCTTCTAATTCATGTTTTGTTTGTGTGATCTTATTTGTAAAGCCATTTAAAGGATGCCGGCAATATTGTGCAGCTTTATCTGAAATAGAGAGAGAAGCGATTGTTGGGGCTTGCAGCCAAGTCCGCAACACAAGGTCCTGAGAGATTCGACCATGACTGTTCTCTATCTTCCTGCTTTCTGCTTAAAATCAAGTCTGCTGGGACCTGGTGTATTTCTGATACAGTATACCTGCAAAATGTTAGGCTGAGAACCAATGTTCTGCACAATGACCTAAATGTCACAAATGCCAGTGGTGTAATGCATCCACCTTTTAGATTCAGTTTGTAAGTTTTTCACATTTTTTATGTGTGGGTTTTTATATTCTCAGAGCGCTAGGTTAGTGTGATTACACAATCTCTCTATGTGCCACAAAAGCTTGCACTGAACAGAATACTGTAGGCACACCCAACTCTTGTGTGTCTATGTAATGCATTTTATACTGTTATGCAGGCCCCACCATGAATTATGCACAGACTAGTGCAGTGTATCATTGACTGTTCATACTGTACGGTGGGTAACAATAATAATAAAAAAAACGTTAAGAATTAACTGGTACCTGTTCATATAATTAAAATGCAAAAACATGTAAAGCTGCCTCTACTCTTCCTCCTCATACTGAGAAAGTAATTTTAGATTTGGCTGTCTTTCAGAAACTATAAACTGCCCAATGCATGTTTATTGCTAAATGGGGTATACTTTGTATTATTTCTTCAAGTTTCTCTGCTATTATCACACTGTAAAAATGCAGTGTTAATTCAACACATAGAGTCAATTTCACATATTCAAAATGTATTTTGAATGTATTTTGTTGAGTACACTTTAAGTGTGGAATTAATGTTGCATTTTTCTTACTGTGCATAGACCCTTAGATTCTTAAATTTGTGTCCAGGTTGACCCACGACCTCTGGTTTGTAAGTCATTATGTCACGAGGTGGGCCTCTCTCTTCAAAATAGCCTTCCCTGTAATGCCTCTGACACACCCTGGCCATGGGGTTTTATTATACTCGAGGCAGTCAGGTCTGTCTGTCAGGCACCAGAGACAGCTCTATTGAATTTGCCCTGACAGTCAGTGCGGGCTATATGAGTATATATCCATTACATTCCCCTTGTTATGGCCTCTTATTTTCCTCTCGCTCTCCCCTGCTTGCGCTACCACCCCCACCCTGCCTTCACACCACCTCCCCGGACACCACCCACCGCCTCTCCCCAATCTTCTTCACCCAGTAATAGAAACATTTCAAAATGGCTGCCAAAGAACGGAGAATGAAAGAAGAAAAAAATCAATGGGCTATATTGGTGGACCACGCTCTCCAATCCACTTACGCTATGAAGAAAGGTTCTGTGCAAATGATGTTGCTTCTATGGATGCCACTGCAACCTTTTCCTCTCACATACTTTTGTGTGAAAAATCACGCGTGTAACACAGTTCCACTCATGCTTTTCTCAGGCATTCATTTGTTGTCTATGTATATTTCTTCTCTATGTAGGGTTCTTTTCTTGTTTTGGCTTGTGAACCACATTAGTCTCGCCTAATCAATATTCTTGCAGCCTCCAAGATTATGGCTCTCTGGTAAACATAAGCACACAGACAAAAAACCTTTCCAACACACTTTCAAACATAACCCCATTGAAACAAAACAAAACTCCTCCAAATGTTTCATTTATTTTGTTCATACTGCTACTGTTTCCCCCCAGTCAGTACGGTACCGGTACATGTCTGCTTGTAAGCCATAATATCTTCAGGCTTGTGATGGATCATTCACTCGACTTGGCTGAGTTGTGGCAGAGGCCCTGAGCACCTGCAAAGGCCTGATAGCACTCAAGAGGAGCCACTTCATTAATGTGCGTGGGCACCTGTCACGCCACCTTTCTGGGGCCTTCTGGCCCTGCTGGCAACAAATCTGATTTTCGCCCATTTAGGCTGACCTCCATACTGCAACCCCATGATCGGCGAGTGCAGACAAGTGTTCTGTAGCACATGAGAGGAGCCCTGGACGTTATCAATATTTATTGGCCAGTAGCGGTAAGGGCCGTAATCCGGAAGGCTTAATCTTTCACCTGTTAAAGATCCGACCTCCTGCTTTGTTGCTCAGCTAAAAAACCTAAGGGAAATTGATAGAGAGGTCCTTGAACCCCCCCGATACTGTGAAGACATGATTAATGAGGAGCTGCAGCTGTTAATGAATTTACATGCAGTTTGTCCATATGGCACAAGGCATGTACGATATGTTGGTGGGGGAAAAAAATAAGCAAGCACAAGTGCACAGTTAATATCTGGTAAACACTGGAAAATAAACGATAAGCTCATGGGCTCATTTGTCCACCGTGATGGTGCATAGTGAGGATTGCTTCTGACATGGAACACACTGAAGGCTGACCTCCCATTCTCCACCCTCCATCTCTGAAGAGGAAGATTGAACTTATTGTGCAGAGGTACCTTATACATACTTTGACATAGAATGGGGGGCTGGCTACCTGCTGGATGTATAATGTGAATTGTAACTGGCCAATATCAAGCTCAACTAAATAATACTCATTGGCTATGGCAAATGCTATGCAATTTCGCTTCACAATATTCTCCATACATTGACTTGTACTGTATCATTTTTTCCATATGAAGTCAAAATCTGTGTATATGTGGGCAGCCATGGCCTAGTGGTTAGAGAGTTGGTCATTCAGTCTAAGGGTTGCATGATCGAATCCCCCCTGACCTCTACCTATATCTCCAACCATGGCTGAAGTGCCCTTGAGCAAGGCACCGACCGAACCCCACAAATGTAACCAATATCCTGAAAAATAATAACTAAGTCGCTTTGAATGAATGAAAGCATAAGCCAAGTGTAATGTAATGTAATTTATTATATGGTGTGACGTCATCGGTCGAATGCTCCATTCATTTCAATGGGGCTCCCCAACGTTCGCACGTCTGTTATTTTTCGATAACGGACGGGTTGGTCTATATCAGACCGCTGTCAATGGCAACAAGACTTTTCACTGTTAAAGCGACTTTTCAACAAGACTCTAATCAGCTGCTGTGATAGACAACACCTGTTGTCCTGGCTACCTAGCTTTTGCCTAGCGGTGTTCCACAACGGCACTGTTTTGTTTTGTGCTGCAACAATCTTTTGACATGAAAAACTATAATAAACTTAACATTAAATAGGCCTAAAGAAATGTCCCCGCCATGTGTGAATCATTTAAGTATATCCATATAATAAGCGGGTTAACGTTCGGCGAGTCGGTCGCTTTGTGGAATAGCAGCACTTTAGAGAGAACAAGACCCCTCCGCTCCGCGTCGGGGTCTAAAGATTCTCTCTGTCGTGCTGCTATTCCACGGTAGCGACCTTCTGCCGAACGTTAACCCTTACGTAAAATCGGAGTCTATACCCAATGTTGATATTATGACCTGTGTGTCATATACTGTGCATATACCGCATGCATGCCATTATCCGTACTGCATAAAAAAACATCAATATTAGTACAGGCACGTTTGAGATATCTCCAGCCCAGCAGATTTAGTAAAGAAACATATAAGGTGTATTGAATTTACACCTCTCCAAAGATGAAAAAATGTGTTCATGGACACCAACACCAACGGAAATGTTGTGCACACAGTGGAAAAACTGCTCATTACCATATTGGCATCTTTGAAGTCTTAATTAGCCATGCCATTAATTAACATTCATCTCTGAAGCCATTTCACATCTTCCCCCATCCATCCACATCACCAACGCACCCACTGCTGCGGAAAGAGGAAAAACTTCAAGGTCTCGTTTTTCTGTGTGCTTCAAGTTTAGCATAGGGCATGGGTTTTAATGAAAGCTTGCTGTGCTAAAGGGTGACTATGAAACTGATGACTTCATTCAAACCTCCCGAAAGAGCATGATGAGTAGTTGGTGCTATGTGAAATAAAGTATATAATTAACTGCTAGGCTGAAGGTTGGGAAACCAGCTGCCACCTCTAGGATAGATACACATGAGACGTTGCATTTCATTTAACTAAATATATCTTAGATAACAGTAAACAACCATCACATCGTCTGTGGAATTGTCATACATGTGTGAAATCCTTTTTGCTAGCCTAAGACCCGTGGTATACATAGGTTGAAAGAAAGAAAGAAAAAAAAGAAAGAAAGAAAAAAAAAGAAAGAAAGAAAGAAAGAAAGAAAGAAAGAAAGAAAGAAAGAAAGAAAGAAAGAAAGAAAGAAAGAGACTGATGAAACAATCATAGAGGTTAGTTAGTGGATAGGAGCAAAAGGCAAGAGTGCAGAATACTGACTAACAAGGGAAACAGGATCGGAACACGACTTAACCCTACTGAGGCAGTGCTAGAAGGGTTGGACCTCTAGTCATTTGATTGGACGGACAGCCCTTCCCTCGGGCTCTGTCACCATTGCTATTTCCTCCTGTGCTAATGCTCCTGCCAGCTCATTACGCCCAGGCCGCCTTGGAAGGATCCCCCAGTGGGGGACGAGGTGACGAGGCTTGACCAGCCGGGCAAACCTGGACACACTAGGGCCTCCACAGTAACTCTCTCACACGCCACTGCAATAATGGCACAGGAATAAAGGCTTATAAAACATACACACACACACGCGCGCGCACACACGCACGCACGCACGCACGCACGCACGCACGCACGCACGCACGCACGCACGCACGCACGCACACACACACACACACACACACACACACACACACACACACACACACACAAATAGTCATTCTACAGTGCAACTTTCCAGAACTATTGGTTTGGACTGATTTTGTGCTATTGTAAGGGTTGAAATCCAGTCATTGTACTACTAGACTAGTGGAAAAGCTATTGAGCAAGGCTGTCAGCTTTGATAAAGTTTGTCCAATCTTTCAGAAGTGGCAGTAATGTCTTTCACGAGTGTGCAAGGCAGGCGTCTTACTGAAAGGGGTCAGGCAATCCTTTTGCTATCTAATGAGGATTGTCCATCGAGTGGGTCGATCAAAGGTGCTGTCTGCAAAGCTCTCTGACAGCTGAAAATCCACCTGAGACCACTAACACTGTGACACTGACACACACTCACAGGCCGCCTCAGATGTCGATACAGCCACAACCCACAAAGTCCCCAAGAATGGCATTCAAAGTGGTGTCTGGATGTACTGTGACTGTGACTGTGGGGAGGTAATGGGGGACAGGGACCAGGAGGAGCAGAGGTCTATTTAGCTGTCATCCTGATGCAGCAGATGCTCATCTCAAGAAACTCTGTCATCCTACCATTCAGTCTGATGACATCACCTCATAGGAAAAGTATATACAGAATAAAAACTTACATGGCTTTACACATTTTATACATACTTTCAGTATTAAGCCTTAGGACTAGATTCCAGGTTGGTGCAATCAAAGAGCAGTCGAAGGGAACTCGCACACCTTTATGCTTATGCAATAGTAGACTTTCATTGCATATTGAGAAAAATGGTACCCAAGTGAAATATGCACACGTTTCGGTCGCAGTATAGGACTATCCTCAGTGCAGATTTTATACAAAGTTCATGAAATCTTATATAGGAAATGGCCCACTTCCATAGTATGTGCCATACCGCCAGTAAGGGCTCATACCCATTACATGTTTACAAGCTCTAATACACTGAATGCGGACGTGTGCCTTACTTACAATGCGATACCAGACCAATGTCGTGGAAAGCAGTGGAAGTATTTGACTTTGCATGGAAGTGGCAGAAGGGGCAAAAGCTGCAAAAGCGTTTCTAGGGCTGAGGGCGTCAAAAGCATTAAAAATAAAATAAAAGTTGAACTTCAGCTAACAATATGTAATAAGCTCGGTGCCAACAGGCGTTTGCCAATGGAATGTTCATATTTTTCTAAACACGTAAACACGAGCTTCCCTGATCGGACGCTTCAGGTTGAATCATTTGCCAGGTTCATTGGCCCTGCCCTGTGCTTTCCAGGCCGAACTCAGCAGCGTCTTAGCTCTTTCAACGCCGGCTGTCTGTCTGCACGGTTGGGACTATAAAAGACAATAGTAACGAATAGCATGTACAGATAGAGATATAGCATGTGCCATTATAAGAATTGTATTCCAAATATTTACTTTCTCAATCATATCAATCATTATTTAACGGTGTGCTGAACTACACTGCACCCCAGGCCTAGGATTAGGCGTATGGTTAGTGCTAGATATACACAGTATGAGCTTAGTATGGAATTATATATCTATTTTCTTTTTAAAAATTGTCTTCTTACATGAAATATCATTTTCCTCTATTGTGTTTTCTTTTATTAATAGCTACACTCTCGATTTATTGACATTTCCAAAATCCAACAAAAGCCACAAGCTAACCTCCCTAAGACCAACTCACAGCAGGTGCTTGCTTTGCCATTGTATCCTTGTGTCTGTTTTTTTTCCCCCATGCCTCAACCGTGTGCTACTGCAGTACAGGCCAGTCAACAAGTGTGACCTTTTAACGTGGCGCTGAACCTTCATTACCGTCCTTAATAGCAGCAGTCCCACTGCGCACCATGTGCTGCTGCCAGAGAAAATACACACCCCGTCCGTCTGCCAACGTGTTGCTGTGTGTGCAGCAGCGGCGCTGGCTGGGGATGTGGCGCAGACAATTACAATTTGTTGTCTCAGTGGGTGGTTTATTCTCGATTCTAAAAGCCTTACATCAGTCTGTAAAGTGATTCGACTTTTCTCTGAGAGACAGAGAGAGAGAGAGAGAGAGAGAGAGAGAGAGAGAGAGAGAGAGAGAGAGAGAGAGAGAGAGAGAGAGAGAGGATGAGATGAGAAAAGCTTGAGCTCAGTTTGGGTTTGAGTGGATGAACGTGATTAGAAGTGGAGAAAAGAATGGAGGAAAGGTCCTGGTGTTTTCATTGCCTCTCTCCACCACAGGGGTACCTACTCTATACAGAACGTTCTGAATTAAAAAAAAAGGAACAACCTGATGAAGTGGTGTAAAGTCATTGTTGGCCTTGTTATAAGATGCTGCTCTCAGCTTCCCAGGCTGGAGACCAACATACCATGCACTGATGTTTGTGCGCATGAGTGAATTGCATGTATAGATTTTGCACATTCAGAAAATAGTAAGCCTGTTGTCGTGGCAATTATATCAAAGATATACTGCACTTCCTAATTGAAAACAAAAGGCCTCATAAAATTAACTGTATAGCAGTAAAAACAAATGCATGTAGCTCTGATGCTTCCCATGCGTTTCATAAAAGTAATTAAAAGATAATTGTCTGTCAATGTAGGTAGATCTCTGGGTGTATGCAGTATACCTTTCCAGGGTTTTTTTCTCAGCGCAGTATACATTGCTTTGTGCAGACTGATTAGCTTTATTCAATTAAATGAAAAAGAAAGTCACTGCACTGCTTCTCTCCATGCGGGTGGAAGGAACTACCCCAAATCTTAGCCTCAAAAAATGTCAAAATGTCAAACTTAAGTTGGCATGATAGGTCACGTCATGTTCAGACAGTAACTTTAAGCTGAGATGAGTCATTACGGCTTCACACAAAGAAGCCTTTGAAAGGCGGATAAAAAAGAGGTAGCACAGGGATGAAAGGCACCAGATAAAAAAAGTATGCATCCTTTGATTAGCAGCTGTGACTCAGGCGAACCAGTGCAGCAGTCCTCCCCCTCCTTACCCGCCTTTTCTTTCCCCTCCTCCCCTTAACGTGTCATGCTAATGGTCCCACAGGCCGGGCCCTCGGAGGAATCTGTCCAATCATAACGGGGCGTGGGTCGTGAGTGGAGTTGTTCTGAGGGAGTTGTCCCGGGAGACGGCCATTAGTCTGGGACCACTAGCCTCCTCCTCTTCCTCTTCCTCTTCCTCTCCCCACCCTTCCCCATGCTCCCCCTCCCTCCCTCCCTGCCCCTGCTCAGCACTGTTCTGCTATGTCCTCTGCGGAGCTGTGGAGAGAGCCAGACAAGAGGAGAGGAGTGGAGAGAGAAGAGATGAGTGGAGAGAGGAGAGAGAGAGAGAGATGAGTGGAGAGAGGAGAGAGAGAGAGAGAGGTGAGTGGAGAGAGAGAGAGAGAGAGAGAGAGAGAGAGAGAGAGAGAGAGAGAGAGAGAGAGAGAGAGAGAGAGAGAGAGAGAGAGAGAGAGAAGTGATGATGGCATTAATCACGGGCGTTCAAATGTCTCCTGCTAATGCAGGCCCCATCTCCTGCTGACGCATGGAAGTCTGTGGTGGCATGGAGGGGAGGGGAGGGGAGGGGAGGGAGAAGGGGCCAAGGAGGATGAGGGCTGGTTTTAAGGGGAGGCCAATGGGGTGGTGGCAGGCATGAAGGAGGATCGGACCGGGGCAGAGGAGGGTGAGTGAATGCTCGAGAGAGTGCAATGAGGGTGGTGGCAGACACAAAGGAAGGCCTGAGGGATTGAAGGTTCGGAAGAGGGCGATAAGACTGTTGGCAGACATAAAGGAAGGGTTATGGGGTTCGGAAGAGGCCGATGAGGGTGGGGGCAGGCACAAGGTGCAGCAGAGGGCGATGAGGGTAGTGACAGGCAGGAAAGAGGGCTGTGGGGATTGGAGGCGTGGCGGTATGAAGGAGAAGGAACATCGGAGGAGGGCTGTGGAGTTTGGAGGTGGTGTGGCGGTTCGGAGGAGGGTCATGGCTCTGGCGGCAGGTGTTCATTGGCCGCTTCATTTGTCCTAGTGGATGAGGCTCTCAGGTGGGCGAGTACAGATGTCCTGATGGAAGGCAGGTCCCCTCTGCCTCACAGGCAGCGTCCAACCCGACTTCTTCTTATACAGGACCAGGGGAAGAGTGCGCAAGCTTGCTGTGTGGAGAAGATGGCATTTTTATGTCAGCTGCAGCACCCTGCTTGTGCAATGTGAATGTAGGATTTTGCAAAACACAATGCCTCTGTGTTTTTCGACCTTGCCCTTGCCACTAATCCATCCTTGAATATTCTAGCATGGATTTTCTGGACCGTGAAATTTGCAGTTTGCTGGTGATGACTAGAATATGGGTGTTGCGTGATGGTTATTGTACAGACACTAATATTATGGCTATCATATTCTGTTAAAAATATAATTCAAACATGATCAATTGACAATAGCTAGCATTTTATGCAAGCTAATGGTAGATATCTCTTCAGAGAAAAGTCTATACAGATACTATGTGAAGTGTCAGGTTGTATTGTAATGTAGTTTCAAGGCTCAGGATACACCGGTCTACACCGGAATGGATGTTTTCGAAAATGCATCCGTTTGGGCTTTTGGTTATCAACTGAGTTTTTGCTCTATATTTTTAAAACCAGAGTTTTCAGTGGAGATTTAAAAGTGCACCTGTCATAATGATGTTTTTGAATCCACATCACGTTTATATGTTAACAGATGAAAAAAATCTGTTTTTAAAAACATATGTAATCAAGACTAACTGTTCTTCTGTTGCAGCTGTGTTGGGAAAAAAACAAGCAGCACTGTTAGCCAGCAGGTTGGGATTAAATATTCAAAATACTCAACTGAATGACTGAGCAGGGAATGTATGCATGCATGCATGCATGTACATAGCACAGCCTTGAATCATGTGGCATTTAACATGGGTGAGTGCAAGAGATACACCAAGGTGGAATGGGTTTTCTACAAAAAAACCAACAGGTTGCCAGTTGGAACATTATAATTTCTATTCTTGAAGTGAGTATGGCACAAGAAAGCACAACAAATACGGAGTGGGTGGTACGTAAAATGAAATCACAATGGAAAAGCTGCGGAAATTGCACATTGTGCGGGAAGTAAAAAAAAAAAAAAAAAAAAAACGCAAACACACAACTCGCGAAATAAATGAAAACTGAGCCTAGAGTGGCTTTAGAGGAGAGAGGCAAACTGTCCGAGGGACTCATAAATTGCTCTGACTCTTGACAATCTACAAACGAATGCAATCCTGTGAGTGTGAAATGAGAAAGATAAGTGAGAGTGGAAAAAACAAACACCAGGTGCTGTGTTTGTTCACCGGCCTCTCCGTACATGTGTCAGTATATTTGTGTGATAGGGTGTATGTGTTCGGGCGTGCATGTGTAGGGTGTCTGCTTGTGTGTGTGTGTGTGTGTGTGTGTGTGTGTGTGTGTGTGTGTGTGTGTGTGTGTGTGTGTGTGTGTGTGTGTGTGTGTGTGTGTGTGTGTGTGTGTGTGTGTGTGTGTGTGTGTGTGTGTGTGTGTGTGTGTGCGTGTGTGCAAATGCACATGTCGTGTGTGTGTGTGCGTGTGCGTGTGCTGTCTGTGTAAATACGTGTGTGCATGTGTGTATGTGTGTGTGTGTGTGTGTGTGTGTGTGTGTGTGTGTGTGTGTGTGTGTGTGTGTGTGTGTGTGTGTGTGTGTGTGTGTGTGTGTGTGTGTGTGTGTGTGTGTGCATGTGCTCGGCTGTGTCTGTGTTGTTTTAAAGGCCAGGCGACCAAAGGAAATAAACAGGCCTAGACTGATCCTGACCTTAGGCGGACAGAGCTGTCTAGTGTAGGGGCCTCGGGGAGGGAAATGTCACCACCCATCCCCGCTGCTGTCGCATCACCGGGAGCCAGGAGCCTGCTTCTCTCCCTCTCTCCCTCTCTCTCTCTCTCTCTCTCTCTCTCTCTCTCTCTCTCTCTCTCTCTCTCTCTCTCTCTCTCTCTCTCTATTTCTGTCCTTTCACGGGAAGAGTCTGACGCACCAACCCAGACACAGACACAGACACAGACACAGACACACACACACACACACACACACACACACACACACACACACACACACACACACACACACACACACACACACACACACACACACACACACACACACTTCTATCAGCCTTTGTACTGGCCTTTTCTTACATGTCGCCTACACTCCCCAGCCCTTGGTGCTTTTAACTTTTATTGCCAAGTTTAATAACCACCAGACTGTCAATCAGGATTTGACAACAAGACTGACTCAGACGTAATGATTTAAACATGGCTTCCAGTGTGAAGATACCCGGTACTTTGTCTGTTTTACGAAATCCTCTACAATTTCTATAAACACTGCACAGATCATTAGAGAAGGCCAACTGATCTTACAAAAATGCTCACGAGGGCAATTTCTTTTATAGGGCCGCTTATGGGTGAGGCTGACATTGTCTCATTTATTTTTCAGATATATTTGTCCATTTATTATTTTTTAATTTGTGTTCGTCTTTGAAAAAAAATGTGGTATCTCGAACGGTGAGCACATTAGACTTTGAATACATGCAGCAATACGAACAGGTGATTTGTAATAATCATTGCCATTCATCAAAATTATCCCTGGATACATCACCAGTTAATGAAATTATGAAATATTAAGCATCAGGGGAAGTTAATTGGATTGTAAGTCTCTTGGACAGAGGCAGTCACCGAGAGAGGAGGTCGCCTGGCTGCCATAAGCCTTGAAAGAAGTCTTTGGAATATTAGACAATTTCACACTGATTGCTGTGTTGGGAAGACAGATTGAACACATTTTCTGATAATGCAATTCAGAAGAGGCAGGACATAATTTGACATTTTCACACAAAGACCTGAGGATTAAATAATTTAAATGCAGCCTCCATTACAGGGGCCCGGGGACGAGATTTCTCTCAGCAATTTTCAGTTTATCACCACAATTCCCATTTTATTAGGTGTTTAAGGAAGTCATTTTTATTGATAAATCAATCCGTCTATTGTCAGTGCCGTGCCAATAGACCCTGCAGGGCTCTAGCCTTCAATTAACAAGACACTTTTCAGTCATGGCACTTCCAGTGATTGAGCAGGTAGAGGCTGAACACAATCTCCACTGTAATTTAACGAGAAGCACACATATTAATGAAGTGCAATTTAACCGAAGACTGCAAAGGAAAGGCAAGCATCACCAGAAAATGCAGACAGCACAAATATAATTTGTGACTGATTTCTGATTCATAATAGAATACATTTGACAAAATTGTATGCTTTCAATTTATGATTTTTTTTCTGTGGAATCTTGATTCATCCCTGAATTGACAAGGCTTTAATGCCTTATCTTGTCAGCCTCATGTTTGTTTAGTACGAAAACCTCATCTAAGGATAGTCTTTTGATTTTGTCTTAGTTCAAACGGCATGAAAGTATCCAAACTTTGCTTTGGGTTATCAAACTCCAAAAACAGCTGTGGTGCTCAGTATGTGTATCCTGTAGTGTTTAAAGGAAAGTGACCTCCCTTTAGATCCAATCCTGTGACCTCAGAGTTTTCTTCCTTATTCCTTCTTGCCAACATGTGATTTGACACCCCTGTCTAAAAAACTCCCAAAACAAACAAAAAACAAAACAAAAACAACTAGCCTGTGGAGCAATACGTATGAATAGTATAGGTTGATATGTAAGTTTTGGAACATTTCATATAGATTTTTCCATTGGTGTTTTTTTTACTTCTAGGACCCCCCCGAATACAAATCCACCTGTTTCCATTTTTTTCGTGAGCATTTAGTGGCAAATTCAAGATGGCTGCCATTGTGTGTAGAAATTTCACCATTAATGCCGTTTTAAGGTTCAATTGAACTGTTTTATAATTCCAGGGCAACATTGAATAGAAAACAAATTATTTTCAATGTTTTCCTTCATTTTTTTTGTGGCAAAATCCAAGATGGCTGACATAATTTATGGTGAAATTGGCATATTTAATATTTTGAAGTCTATAAAGCCATTGTTGACTTGTTTTGGTAATATTTGTTACATGAATGTGAAGTCAGCCATTACATAAACTAAGCCCATTACAAAATCCAAGATGGAAGACATTTTGTTTAGCAAAATCAACATTAATGTTGCTTTCAGGTCTATAAATCAATAAATGATACTCTACTCTACTCTGACGCCATTCATTTGTGAATTCGAGCACAGAGGATTCCATGCTGGTCCAAATTATTGTTCCAACAACAATTGCTATGAGTCACTTCATGTACAGTAGGCCTACCTATTATGCAGTGCTACCTGTACAGTAATATGCACATTCACTGGATTGGCTGCCTATATCGAGGCA
This sequence comes from Engraulis encrasicolus, assembly GCF_034702125.1. NCBI lineage: Eukaryota > Metazoa > Chordata > Actinopteri > Clupeiformes > Engraulidae > Engraulis > Engraulis encrasicolus. The sequence continues at coordinate 5,836,097 of NC_085860.1, forward strand.
AAGGGCTACAAAGTTGCTTCAAGGTCGGCCTCAGCTTATCTGAAGGCTGTGAAACCGTATGTTCTATCCGGGATGTTGCATTCCTCCAATGCCAACAATTCTTGCCATGCTCTCTGCTCATAGAACTGGGCTTTCTGGCATGACAGTCAGAGAATATCCTCAACTGTAGTGATGGGTCATACCCTGATATGGTCTTCCCTACGGTAAGCCCATGTGCTTCACACGCTCTGAACGTCCCTCATATAATTCCCAACTTACTTAGGCCTATATCAGTAGCATCCAATTGAGATCACGTCTCTGTGGGTCTGTTGTGGCTCATCCGGTTGGCATGCCTATGTTGGCCTCATAGCAAGTCATCCCAATTCTGAAGCCATGTGTAGTGAAGAAGAGGAGAGTGGGCTCACACGACTTGGAACCAAGGCCTTATTTGAACCCAAACCCAAAGTACTACCATATGTCATGACTCAAGGGGGCTTGGCTGTCCTCCCTGCTGGTTCCTTGGTCTGTCCTCTGTGTTTCAGGTGCAAGATTGGCAGGTGCGCTGACTGCTGATTGCCACACTATCATACACTGACCTTTGTGAGACCTTTGGCATCATGAGGATCCGTATAAGTGGCACAAGTGTGAATCTTTTATGAAAATAATTGACATAAAAATGAAAAGAAACTGGCTCCCTCAATGATGCTGCACATCATGAAGGTGGTCCTCTTGTCCATTATTTTTTTTACAGTTGTTCAATGAAATGAATTAATAGAATTTTCTTTTACTTTCTGATCAGTCTAGAGAGTTTAGTTGGAGGCAACAGGCCAACTTTTTGCAACTAGCCAATTGCTAGCCGACATGTGCGCACAAGATTTACAGTGTGTCACCCCAAATTCCAGATGCTCTTCCTACGAGACGAAACATTTAATGTAATGACAGTTATGTGCCTATCAAAATATTACCAATAGGCGTACAAAATAACACAATAGCTTAATAAACCTGAAAATACCAAATGTTCATATTTTGCTACAATGTTGACCATCTTGGATTTTGCTTCTAAAAATTGGAAACAGATTGTTTTGTTTTCAGAGGGGGTCCTAGAAATATAAAACAAAAATTATCAAAGGGGCCAGCTCAGATTGGGATGAGACACATTAGCTGGCCATATACACTAGAGAGGTGCGCAATCGTTTTCTAGATGTCATGTTGAATTTTTATCAATTTTAAATGATTTTTGAAAAAGTTAATGTAATGACTGACTGAACGGTCCTGTATACATCAAGAATATTAAAAATACAAGGAAAAAACACTGACTTTAGAGACCTCAAAACACCAAACATGTCATTTTTGCTATATGTTATGTCAGCCATCTTGGATTTTGGTTCTAAAAATGAAGGGGGGAAATAGAATCAGGTAGTTTTGTATTCAGGGGGTCCAAGAGTTGCTAAAAAACACCAATTCAAAAAATGTATATGACATGTCCTTCCATTACATTCAATTGTGTTAGAATCTGACTGCATATCCGCCATCTTGGATTTTGGGCGTTTCCACTTCGGGAAAAAAATGGAAACAGGTGGATTTGAAGACTATGGGGTTTGTAGTTGATAAAAAACACAATTTGGAAAAATCTATATGAAATGTTCCTAAACCTCTTTTTTCTGACATATCCACCTGCACTAGAAGGCGGCTGCAAATTAGCTCAACTCAGCCCTAAAACGGGTGCTGATGATCACCAATGATCATTGAGGTGTTTTATAATATGCTAGATTGATAATAGGCGGCAATCAAAAACACGGCGAGCCAGCCGCTATAACAGGTCTGACAAGTAAATGCCGCAAAACAATTACATGTGTGACACAAATAGCAAATGAGGAACACACAGCAAGCAAGCTAGCAAGGAAAGCCTGGGGACCTGGGGTGACCAGCCACAGTGCCACAAAAAGAAACGAAAAATAGGTGTTTACTTCCCTGAATCACTTCCTTTTACAGAAAAATCAATCTTCTTTATCCATCTTGACAGTTTTTCCACACATTTATTCATCTTCTACAAGTGCACTCACCCCCATGAGCCATCCAACATGTGGCACACACAACAGCATTTTGGAAGGACGCAGGGCACTTTGCAGACCGAGATCCCCTGATTTGATAAGGCGGCTGGGTAGCATCACTCGAGAGGTGGCCTTATAGGCCCCTGTGCCTGTGTTGGGTGCTGCTATGCTGCCTGAGCAAGGCATTGATATTCAGGACACACTCCCCATGCGCCTAGTCCATCATTAGGAGCTGAGGAAAAATAGAAGACCTTTGTTTGATAAGTGGAGAGAGTAAGAGAGCCTATGCCTGAGGTAGAGAGAGAGGAACATCTATGTGTGTGTGTGTGTGTGTGTGTGTGTGTGTGTGTGTGTGTGTGTGTGTGTGTGTGTGTGTGTGTGTGTGTGTGTGTGTGTGTGTGTGTGCTACTGTGAGTGCGTGGGCATGTCTGTGTGTCTGTATGAGTGCCTGTACAGAACATGTTGAATGTGTGAGATAGAGATGGAGAGATAGAGAGCAAGACAGACAGACAGAGAGACACGAGGGCGAGAGGACTCGGGGGTCACATTGTGTAACACTAAAGGAAAACAATCAAGTTCAGTTTCCCACACACCTCAGGGCTGACCCTCCTAACACCTCATCTCGATCAGACGCAGGCGCGGGTGATTAATCAATTGATTTGCGAGGGAGCGCTGATTGATCTGCAGTGACCACCAGGCAGCCTTGGAGACGAGCAGCAGCACTAGCAGCAGCGTTAACAGCAGCAGCAGTAGGAGGAGGAGAGGGAGAGGGAGAGGCGGATCCTCCCCAGGGTCGAGGGGGGGGAAGGTGCACGAGGAAGGTGTGGAAGACAGGGCCGTCTCACTGCATCCATCATTCCCCTCGTCTCTCAGCCACCCTCGCCTGTCTTGGTGCAGTGTTCTGAGGTAAATCGAAGGTAAATTTGGGGAACAAGGCAAGGATTTTTTTTTTTAAATGTAAGATGGTCACTTTTGATAAATCTAGGGCTGTAGTTGTTTTTGCTTTTGTCACGAGTAAGAAGTGGATTGAAATGACACGCGATTTCTTTAGTCCTATAGCGGTTGCTTGGGTAAATTTCAGGAACAGGCAAGGAACTTTATGTAAGGTGGTCACTTTTGATAAATCTGAGGCAGTAACGGTTTTCTGCTTTTGTCCTAATTTCACTCATGAAATGACAGATATATATATATATATATATATATATATATATATATATATATATATATATATATATATATTTATTTATTTATTTATTTCTTCTTTCGTTTTTCCTTACACTAATGACTAAGGTTTTGTGTCTGTGCAACACTGACCATGTAAATCCATAGCATTTATTTGATAATATTACAATAACTATCTTTACTTTCACTCTAAAATAAAAGCAATAATGAGCTATATTGATATACTTGTATTTATTTTGTATAAATATGTACATATCATGTACTGCAATTGTATAATCCAACCAATAATGTCTTAAGTTTGACGGTTTTAAATCAGTGTCACAGAGAGGCTGGGGTTTATAGCATGTGTGAGTAAAGCAAAATAAGAGTTTCGTGCTTAAATGTAGCCCAGCATCTGTGGCAGCAGATGGCCTTTTAGAGGGCAGTAAAATCATTAGTTTTATTCATCCGTCGCAGGACATTCTTTTGTCCACAGATTTAATGGTAGCTGTAAGGTCATTCTACAAAGAGATTGTTTAATGCTCTGTACAACTTCAGTGGCTTCTTTCTACAACAAAACTGCAGCCTGAACTTCAATGAGAGTGCCAAAAGGGCATGTAGGCCTACTAGTACAAATAATATAATGTTTGCCATCGCATGGTAATAGCAGAATAACCGCAGATCAGGGCAAGTGGTTATGGAACAGGACAGAATGAATGAATGAATGAATGAATGAATGAAAAGATGAATGAATGGCTGCACATTTTAGAACATAATCATTATTTAGTCTAGTGGTGTCAAATTTTAGCAATCAAGACTGCAGAACATTGTGTAACAGTCATTGAACCCACTTTGGAAGGGAGAACAACTACATTTGTGTGGAAATACTTCATTGCATAACTTAAAACAAAAACAATTGAAAAAAGAAAATGGTTTCAAGGCAGGGCAATGTGAAAGTGCATATTGTGTTTACAAGCAAGAAAAAAAATAGCCAGTGGTAGGGCTGTTAGTGTAGGCTCTGGTACTCAGTGCCTAATTAGCAGGCTTGCCACGCTTCTAGTAATCTCTAAGTCCTGTTTAGTTATTATTGCTTATCTTGTGCAGGGCAGTAAAAATAGAAACCGCTTCTCCTCCTAGGCCTTTCGAGATAGAGACACCGATCAAACACTAAAACGACCGGCTCGGCTTGGAGATTTAAAAAAATGCTTTGTGTGTCTATACCCCTTGTCGTTTTTTCGTCGATTTTGTTTGGGTCCCCATTGAAAACAATGGTAGAATGCTCATGAACGAAGGTTCCGCCACTCTACAGATCAGAGTGTAGGAGGCTTTTTTGTTCATAAAACATCAACACTTTCACCTAGAAGTTTAGTTGACACATTGTTAGCGAGCTCTATGAGATGTCTCTAAACGGTGAAAATATCATGTCCCAACTCCCATTACTTTTTAAATGGCAGGTGTGTAAAACCCCCCAATGGCTGTGTCCTATTGATTCTTGAAGTGCCTTTCTGAAGAGGTCAGGTCATCTGCAACAAGAGGTCCATTTGTGACTGAACCGTTTTAACCTATAAACTTAATTCAAGGACTGTTAGAAAGATCACACGTATGACACCAATATGTGGAAAGGAAATGTGACAATTATTTTTAGTTTTTTTACAACGGCAAGCTAAAAACTAGAAACTGTTGTGATTCTGCCCTCTGCCTTAAGATTACAATACTAACTGCCATACAGTGGTGCTGCCGATAAAGGGTTCCATCTCAACTGTCACATTCTCTCAACATTCTATTCTTAACGAGCACCTGCACTACAACTCTAAAATTCTATTGTACAGCTCTTCAATGCAATGTGATATTGTCTTGCTGGAATGCTTATGACAGCCAGCTGCTTGGCTCAGTGATAAAGGTGCTGGATTAGAGATATGGAGGTTGTGAGTTCAACTCCCACTTGGACCCATGTTGATTTTCAAAATTATATCATATGCAGTGTTCCTTAGCCAACTTAAAATAACATGTATGTCATTTAGTATCAATGGCAAAGGTGCTGGATTAGAGATATGGAGGTTGTGAGTTCAAATCCCACTCTGACCCATGTGGATTTCCAAAATTATATCATGCAGTGTTCCTTAGCCAACTTAAAATAGCATGTATGTCATTTAGAATCAATGACAAGGGTGCTGTATTAGCAATATGGAGGTTGTGAGTTCGAATCCCACTCGGAACTATGTTGATTTTCAAAATTATATCATATGCAGTGTTCCTTAGCCAACTTGAAATAGCATGTATGTCATTTAGTATATCCCCAAAACGTGGCGCTACAACACGTTTGGCCCATAACTTCTGACTGGGTGGATGGATTTTTCCCACATTTCTTTTAGCTTTGTTTTCTCAATAGTAGTTTGTTTTTAATTTAGGTATCGAGATATCAAAAATAAACCTGCTCATCTCTGCCCCAAAAGGCAAGCCCGCTTCCAGCATTTTCTGCGAGAATGCAATCTAGTTTACTGTAGATATCCTGCTACCCCACTCCTAACACCAACATCATTTGACTTCATCACATTTGCAAGGCCAAATAATAATAAGCTGTCAACACTTTGCAAGATGGCTGACATAATAGATTGAATTTTTTATATTTTATGATGCTACTATTTCTTAAAATTCTATCACTTTTATCAGAATACATAAGACATTCTGCCACATGGTTCTGTTGGCAAGAGAACCAAAAGAGAAACAGTAGACGGACACAAATAGTGACACTCACAGCAAAGAGACACTTGCATTTTTTAAAGTGATGTTTCGGAGTACATTCACCCTAATGCAATATGAACAGTGACATCCATCCAGTAGTCCACCCTTATATTAATGTTTTCGGGAGTGTACCCATGTTCCCCGGGTCCTATGTTCCCCTGTCTTTGTACGGGACCGGGGAACTTAAGACCCTTTTTCTAAAAAAGGGTTCTATGTTCCCTGCATTGCATGTTTCTGAGTTTTCAAATTGTGCCCTTCCCAAACCCATCCCTAAACCTAACATGTCAGTAATGCAATGTTCCTGAGTTGTATATTTGTGCCCTGACCAAAACTATCCCTAAACCTAACCTGTCAGAAGTGCAACAACAACCTGCACTTTGCAGGTTGTCAAAAAAGGTTGAAAAAAAGGTCCTAAGTTCCCCGCATTGTATGTTTCCGAGTTTTCAAATTGTGCCCTGACCAAAACCATTTATAAACCTAACCTGTCAGTAATACAATGTTTCTGAGTTGTACATTTGTGCCCTGACCAAAACTATCCCTAAACCTAACCTATCAGAGGTGCAACAACAACCTGCACTTTGCCATGCGGCATTCTACTTGGAAGCAGCAGGGAACATAAAACCCTTTTCTGAAAAAAGGGTCCTAAGTTCCCCGGTTGCGGGGAACATAGGACGTGGGAAACATAGGGATGACCCCGTGTTTTCTGGCTTGGGAGAAAATTAGCAGAGTTACCAAGTTATTGTATGTTTATTTCGAATAGTTTGGCGGGCATTCACAATATCTCCAAACTTTACCCCACAAACTTCTACTGTAGAACAAATGTGGTCTCTACTCACAAAACGAAGCATTTAGAAGTTTGGAAATAGTCCAGAAGTTTATTATTATCAACAAGCTAAATATATTCTGTCCTGCTACAGCTGCGCTGACGTTACTTCCATAAGAGCACAATGAAAAGTGGATTCAGCATCCGTATTGATAACGAAAATCCTTGTCTAATTGATAGAAGGTAACATTTGAATTATCTTGTAAGTGTTGCCGTGAAAATATAAGCCTTAATCACAATTCAATGAAAATGTTTTTAATACTCCGTCTGGAACTTTGTTGAGGACTTTTACGGGCTTGTATCAGATTACGTAAGTAGCCTAGCATCGGCGCATCTAGCCTATCCATTACCAAATTTTCAAGGCATGACATACATAAGGCACGTTAGCACTACATTGATGTTATTATTAATAATTCTGTCATATATGATTTCATGAACTCCTTTTAAATGACTTTATGGCTCATTCGTTTGGAACTCCATTGTCGGTGAACACAAGTTCGTTCTCCCTACATCTGTTGTAATAAATGCGTTCTATTGCAACATCTGGAGAAAAAACAAATGTCTGAAAAAAACAATGTTCAGCGAACTCGGAGTAGGCCTACACCGAAGCGCTCCGAGTTTGTGTTTCGGAATCCCGAGTTGAGTACCCGTTCTTTTGCACTTTCCCAAGGCGGAGGTCAGGGCTTCTGAAAACCGAGTTTCAAAAGAATGCACCATTATACCACGGCAGTTTGGTACGTCCCATTGTGATGCGCTAAATGAGGTGTTGATTAACTGGCTATAGATGCACACCGATGAATTAGTCCCACTATTAGGTCACTTTTCTGACAGCATAACTGCAGGGGCGGATCTAGGGCGGGGCCACAGGGGCCGAGGCCCCTCCTCCAATTTGATTGGCCCCTGAACGGCCCCTGTTCTGACAATCACCTGGCGAGAAAACCAAAAGTGGGGAATTTTTAAATGATCACTGCAGTTCCACCTCCAAACTGTTGGTGGCAGTGCGCCAATTGCGTCAATACAACTGAATAGTCTTCCTTGAAAAAAATCTACTGCCTCCTTAAAAAGCTAGTTCTATGTGCCTCCTTAGTCCTTAAAAAATCTTTGTGATGAACGGCTACCACTCCCCTTCCACGCGAATCAAAGAGGAGCAACAATTCTGTAAACTTAATGCCAGCCAGCAACGAGATGGAAGTTTAACAAGCTGACTTTGTTATTTGGTGAGTCAAATCTTCTTGTTTGTTGTAAGGTTTAGGTTTAGGTTTAGATACTGCACCCATACTTTCTAATCATTGTCTGTTTCCAACCAACCCGTTGTGTCTGTGGGTTGAAGACAAAATATCCGGTGGCTGTTCAAAAAATGACAAAAAATGATGAAATTGTCTGGGAGTCTACAGCTAAATTCCAAAAAACGGCTGGTATTGAATGTGTTAAGTAAGGGTTAACGTTCGGCGAGAAGGTCGCTACCGTGGAATAGCAGCACGACAGAGAGAATCTTTAGACCCCGACGCGGAGCGGAGGGGTCTTGTTCTCTCTGAAGTGCTGCTATTCCACAAAGCGACCGACTCGCCGAAAGTTAACCCGCTTATTATATGGATATACTTAAATGATTCACACATGCGGGGTCATTTCTTTAGACCTATTTAATGTTAAGATTGTTGCTGCGCAAAACAAAACAGTGCCGTTGTGGAACACCGCTAGGCAACAGCTAGGTAGGCTAGCCAGGACAACAGGTGTTGTCTATCACAGCAGCTGATTAGAGTGACAAAAGACCGGACCCCCTGCGGAGTGATATGAAACATTCGCTTTAGCCACTGACTTGTATACAAGCCAGTGGCTTTAGCAGTGAACGTCTTGTTGCCATTGACAGCGGTAGCCAGGACAACGGGTGCTGTCTATCACAGCAGCTGATTAGAGTCTTGATGAAAAGTCGCTTTAGCAGTGAAAAGTCTTGTTGCCATTGACAGCGGTCTGTTATAGACCAACCCGTCCGTTATCGAAAAATAACAGACGTCCGAATGTTGGGGAGCCCCGTTGAAATGAATGGAGCATTCGACAGATGACGTCACAACCATATAATAATGATAATTAATGAAGCGGATATTAGAGTAGGAAAAGTTATGATAATGCAATGGAATATATGAATGGCATATCTGTATACGCTGATGAGACTAAGATCAGTGGTTTTTGGTCAGACATACCTGTCAGAAAACCGTGTGTATGGCAATGGCAACATTAATAAACCTAATCTTTTGGTACTAATTTGTACTGTCGTCAACAAAATTTTAGGAAAAGTCAGAAAATGTTGTAGTCATAGCGTAAATCATTAGCGTAATCATAACGTAAGTCATATTGGCGCGTGCACTTTAAGCCACTCCCCCTCCAGTCTAGATAGGGTTAAAAGTAAGGATAGACCAATATTTATATCGGTATCGGTATCGGGATATTTGCATATTTTAAGTGTATCGTATCGGCCGATACGCGTGTGGTTTTGGTCGATACGCAATATTTATTATTTTATGTCATTCAGGTTTTTTTAAAAGCACCAAGACACTTCATTTTTCTATTACTTGATTGTTAGACATTACTTGATTGTTAGAGTGGGTGTTTAAATGTTACAAGTTCTACCTTAATTTGATAATGTTAAAGGAATGTTTATTTTTAACTTGAGACCTGGAATATTTGTCATTTTTTAACCTTTTTTTAACCCATCGGCCCCAAATATCGGGTATCGGAAATCGGGTATCGGCCAAGGGTGATGAAAAAAAATCGGTATCGCATCGGCCATTAAAAAACCTGTATCGGTTGACCCCTAGTTAAAAGAGATGTACTCATGTGCTGAGTCTCTTTTGCTTGTTTTGTACGTTCACAGGGAGGCTTCTTTCTTATGAAAACAGAACCTAAATAAGGTTGAGATGACCCAGCAGGCCTATCTCAACTCCCCATTCACAACCAACCAGTCAACTTCTATTTTTCATATTTTCTGTTTATTTCTCTTCCTTTAGCTCTTACCTTTCTAAACCCATTACCTGGGAAAAAATCTGTAAATGGCTAAAAGAGTTTATATCTCTTGAAGGAGCATTGCATTGATTTTTGGGCTGACTCTCAGGATTCATCGACCCGTGAAACACATGCACTTACAAAATCAGAATAAACCTTGTATCATCGAGGGAAGATATGGTGTTGCTGCTACTCTATCCAAATTTTAATAGTGAAGATGTGGTGTGTAATAGATGCATGGTTCTCAAATAATGTCAGGACCTCAAAATGTGTTTATTTTTCATGTAGGCCTAATTAGTTACTGTTGACCATGACATGCATAACATATATAAAGAATGTAATGGAGCGCTGCTCCTTTAAGGGAAGTCTGACGCTGCGGCACACGTCACCACGCCGCTCGTAGAGGCTTATGGGAAGTCTCTTCATAAATACTGCCAGGGCTAGTATTCGGTAAGCCTGCAAAGTCCCCCTTTGCGCGTTTCATCGCCACCGGCGAATGCTGTGGTGGCTTCTCCCCTCGTCGTCGAGAGGAGTGTGGTGTCCAGTTCAGATCTAGGAGATGTGGACCATTTCTTGTCCTCGTTGTGATTCCAACTTGGACAGTCTGATACATAAAATAACATGAAATCTATAGCTCATAGTTAAAGGGGCTCTAGGTAGGATTAAAAGTCTAATCAATCACTGTCCTGAGTCAGCCGGTGCTTATTTGAGTCATTAGTAGTGAACAATGACTCTCGCGACCACTGCCATGTTCCGCTGTCAGAAAACCACAAATGCAACTTTTGACAGCTCGGTCCGAACAAGTGTCGTGGGAAACATTTCTCATACGAAAAAAAAAAACGCTTTACATACCATATTCATGTTTGTTATCAACAGCTGGCATTCCGTGATGAAAAACATTCTCACAGCGCCTTTATTTAAACAGCATTTTTTAATGCCTGTGTAGATTTTGAGACAGGCATGCCACGGGCCCCGCGCAAACAACGTCATCCTATATTGTGCCCCTGGTCTAAGATGCGGGACTGTCCCTCAGCTGTCACTCACATGTGATGTTGGTGGGTTGAATAGGTGACACTGAAGAAATAAAAAGACATGGAGAAAATGCAACTCGTATCATCTATTACATGACCAATACAACTATTGATATCCAAATCATATAGGCTCTATGGTTGGTACTAACTTCCTTAGTAGTAGTGGACCTCAATTATGTTACCACTCTTAGTGAAGAAAAAAATAATTACATATAAATCTTTAAAAAAAAAACAATGTAGACAACTGTATAAACAAACTAAAATGTTCTCAGAACTAATAGGCCTATTGACCATTTGCATTGACGTCAGAATATCACGTAACCTTTTTGCAGATATTTACACCTTATAAAAGTTTTGACATCATTTGGACAAGCTAATATGGGCTGTTTGAATGGCAATGTTTGGGTTCACTGAGTAATATTTTCTTCTTTTGCAAAGGTTATGGAACATGGCAGGAATAGTGCAAAAGCAAACACTAAACTCAATTGTAGAAACACTTAATTGTCTGAAAGAATCTCTCCAGTATATAAGGTGTAAATATCTACAAAAAAAGGTTAAGCGTTTTCTTCCCTTGTATTGTTATTTCTTACGGAGAGCACGAGGTACTGTATCAAAGTTGGTTGGTAACCTATTAGGTCCTTAGAGCCCAACATGTTTTCAGAATGAATAATTCAACGCAATTTCTAATGCCTGTACTAACCCTAGTACAAAGATTTTTGACAATGAAGTACACTTGACTTGACTTCATGGTAACAGATTTCATGGCTTGCCACTTAGCTTCTTTAGGACAGTCAAATTATCTACTGTACTTGAGGACTTCTTCAGGAGCAATAACAAATGGCATATCATAACTGACTTATGTGAAATCTGATGACGCCTTGTATGAATTGACCTCTAAGCATTGATCTATTTGTTTCTTGCCTATGTTGCAGTTTCTTGATGTAAGGAGACATATTTACGTATGTGCAGTGCAGGTGCAGTGTGTCAAAAGGCTGCCGAGAGATGTTTAAGTGCTGCTCTCTTGCTCTGAGGGTTCCAGGTAGGTCAGTCAGCAGACAGAGGGCCCAGCAGACACACAGGCACACACACCCCTGCTGCAAACTTTCAAATGGGGCTTGCGTCAGATCATCGTACTGCTATTGCTCTTGGACATGGTCCAGAGGGTAACTGAGAGAGATTAGCAGCAGCTGGTGCTCACACCTCTGACTCTAAGCTGTCACCTCGCTCTGTAGAAACCACTCTACCCCACCCACCCCCACCACCATCTCCACCGCCATCTCTCCATCTCATAATACAGACTAAAAGTGCACAGGCTGCGCTCCAGCTGTGCTGTATTCATCTCAAAGATGTCTCCTACTACTGCAAGCACTGGCCTGTTGATGATGAGTGCACTCTAATGCAGTGCACTGACTCAAGCTGCACTAATAAGTAGACCAAGGAAGCATATATTGAGATCCATGTAACTCTCTCATGTGTTTTGAGGCATTTTTTATCTGCTACAGATAGTGACATGAAGGCAGCATATATAGGCTATGTGTACTGGAAGAGTAATTGGCTTAGATAAATGAAACAGGTGGGGGTGACATATGATTACTTTTTAAGATTTGTTTTTTGATTGTCTAATTGGGTCTCGTGTTGTAGTGTCTGCCACACTGTGCCACTGGGAATCTCATCAGATGACATATGAATCCAACTATCACATCACGACTCAAGCAAGAGAGGCATTCCTGAACATAAAGCCAAAGGCAATTGCACTACAAGTTGCTTGCATATTTTTGCATACATCAACTAAGATTTTTCTCTATTAATTACGGAATGCAAGAGATAAAGTGAGCCCATTATATCTAATTATATTGAGCGACAATGTAACGATCTCATGCATTTGGAATTAGCTTCAGTACTATTCAACTGGCAATCAGGAAGCACTACATCAGCTTCATATATAAGTGCACTGTATCGTCTCACTTTTAATTAGTTTTATTGGCCAAGCGAGAGAGGATTTTCTAGATCATTTATTTTTTCTGCCTAAAACATCCAATTATTCACTCTATAGGACCCTATGAAAAGTGCCATAACTTCAGACCTCTTTATCGACCAAGACACTGGACTGTAATTAAGTTGGATGGCTATTTCCATCCACTCCTACTCAGAGGCTGTCTTCTCCAGTCATTTTCCAGCAACGCCTGGTGAATAAATTGGGGATAATGAAGTCTGGACCTGAGAAAAGGACAACGCTTGAGACGCTTATCTTCCCTGGCGTCTCTGTGTAAAAGGATAATGGACATCAGGCTCAAGCCCATTTCTGCTCCCCGCACCATATTAATAATGGATTTGGTGTAACATAGTGCTGCAATCAGGTGACAAAGCCTCCTTTTGCTGTATTTATTACACTCGATACCCCGTCATTGCTCTTTGTGGCAATCCTACAAGGCTTGTGGTGGCTAAATGAATATGGACAATGGCCAGTACATAAAGCTGTCTCCAAGAGTACAGATCTTCATTTCCACTGGATGTTCTTCCATGGATCACAATGGAGGTTTTGATAATTGCGTTGTCTAGAATAGGTTGACAACTGAAACAACTGAATTGTTTCAATTAATGCGCAAGAACAGCACAAACTCATTCTCTGCAAGCAAAGGAACTTTTTAAAAATAGATTCACAGCACACATGCCGTGAGGACTTTAATCATCTTTTGGCATTGTAAATTTGGGAATAGCTTCTTTTAAAATAAACATGGAAGGCCAGGTGGCAACATAATTCCATCATTCACGGCAGATGATGAGGGTGATTATCTGGTCATAAATCAAAGTTGCTGGATATTAAGTTCGCTCGGCCACCTGAGGTTTCAGTCTCCTCTCTGCAGCCACACACCCCCCCCCCCCATCCTCCACCTCTGCCGCCCAAAGACTCATCAATCCTCTCCAGGCAGAAGTGCCGTCACACTCACACCGAACCTCTATCTTCATATACTACAGTATACCTTAGGTCAATACTTTTAGCAACAAGTTTTTTTTAAAGATTCAGGCTTTTTCCACGTTTAAAAAAGACAAATGAGCAGATGGATTCCAGAGGTTTCAATGATGTCGTTTTGTTCCCAAGTCACAAGGCAGGTGAGACTGTGATGGTGAGTAATTATGAGCGAATGCTTTGTTCACTGTATGCAGCCCGTACCCACTCACGTCCCGCTTCACATGCACGCACACGCACACGCACGGGCACTCACTCACTCACACACACAGACACACAGACACACACACACACACACACACACACACACACACACACACACACACACACACACACACACACACACACACACACACACACACACACACACACACACACACGCTCCCTTCCCCCGGCTCTCTCAGGCACAAAGATTAATAGCTGTCTGAACGACAGAGAAACACCTGCTAACTATTCATCAAATCACCCCCTTTTGGCAAATCACTCTTTAAACTTTTAAGAACAACTGTGATTTTCATCCTTTTTATGAGGAGAGCTAAAGCACTATCCATCTGCTGAGGAGGAAAAAAGTGAACAAGCTCAGATCCAAAGACAATTTATTTCTGCAGATGATACTGATGGAAATTAAGGGATGATCCCTGGCATTAATAAGGGATCTTGATAAGCATAAATCCAAAACTGCTACCTTGAACCTTTGCTTTTATAGGTACAGTATGACTGACACCATCATATTGTATATAAATTAAATAAGCACATTATATGACTGACTGAACACATAATAAAGATGCATAGCAAAGCTCTCTTAACACCCCCCCCCCCCCCCCCCCCCCCCCCCCCCCCGGTGTTAATTCAGCACTTAGAGAGCTGCAGTTAACGTGGTATTAGTCATACTCTCCAAGTATTGAACTGACACTGAAAAAATGTACTGCACATCACGGGCCCCAAAAGTCAACCACTTTGTGCTCCTGTTCTGAGTATAAAGCAGAAGTACAGTCTGTATGTACACGTACATGGCACATCATTAGCGTCCTTATAGTCACTTATTTCACCTTCAAAACTAGAAGCATTATTAGCTTTCAGAATTAAAAGGCTTAGCAGGCTCTTGTTGGCTTAGATTCCATGATTTGATTATTATTGCTTGGTTACATGCAGTGTTCCTTCTCTGGCTGTTGATATTGGACCCTGGGTTGGTCAAGACCCACTTTAACCAATTAGCAATTGTAAGAAAAATAGACATGTTAGAAAAGTTTAGCTGAGCTTAAGTTTGAGCACTAGCCTCAGTGCTTTTTGAGTGAGACACCGTGTGGAAAAACAGAGTGTCTTGCTGTTCCATAGACATACAGTGCCTGGCAGAGAAAAAAAGTGTTGTGCCCTGAACTTGGCCTCCCTCAACACAACCTTGCAGTGCCCCAGCCTATGTACTGCATGTAGCCTATTTACTGTACACAACACAAGGCCAAAACCAATGTCCTACCTCAGCCTCGTTCCTGTCATCACACATAGTCCTACTTGTTCTGGCTGGTCACGAACACAGGGAGGGAGGGTGCTAGGACAAAATGTCAGACGTGGAGCTATGCTGCACGGAGGCTGTGGTCTGTCGTGCAGCAGGGGGCAGGAGGACACAGAATTTGACCACAGGGGGGCATTGATCACAGTGACAGGCCTGCATTCTCCTTTCCAAACATTCAAAAGTAAAAACGAGCACTCAGAGCGGCGAGCAGGGGAGGGAGGGAGTGGCAGTGCAGCCAGCGTAGTGTTTTTGGGTAGAGAGAGGACAAACACAAGCAAGCACACAAATCATAACAAGCACAAGCACACACACACACACACACACACACACACACACACACACACACACACACACACACACACACACACACATACACACACACACACACACGTAACAGAGTTTGTTGGTTGAACGTTAGTATAATGTCTCATTTAGATGTGGTAGCTCTGAGCTGTTGGCCTAGACAGCTAGCTCAGTGGTATCATTCCAAACTGGAGCCTTGACTAGAGGGTCGAGAAATCAATCTCAGAGTCCTGGCCGTGACCTGGATGGGACTGAGGGTTCTTGGCTGAGTGTAACGGGTGCTAACTAGCAGCATTCGGTGGTAGAACGTTGGTAGAGCTCCTTCCCGAAGCCTCATACAGATGCGGTAGCGTAGCGCTGAGCTATCGGCTTATACTTCTATGATCTCAGTGATATTGGACCTCTGCTAGGACCCCTGTCAAACTGTCTGGTTGGAAGGTAACAAGTTCAAGCCTCAACTAGTGGACAGCGCAGGATGACCCATTACACATGCACACGCATGCACGCACGCAAACACACACACACACACACATACATGTGTGTGTGTGTGTGTGTGTGTGTGTGTGTGTGTGTGTGTGTGTGTGTGTGTCTCTGTGTGTGTGTGTGTGGAGTGTGACAGGTGTTCAGGGTCATAATGTTATTAATTATGAAAGCCCATTAGGAAACTCCAACTCCCATTGTCATTGTGACACAGCACTCCACAGCACACAAGTGAACACTGCACACAACAAAATTGCATTTATGCCTCACCCGTGCAAGGGGGCAGCCCTCAGTGGCGCCCCATGGGGAGCAGTGCGGTGGGACGGTACCATGCTCAGGGTACCTCAGTCATGGAGGAGGATGGGGGAGAGTACTGGTTGATTACTCCCCCAACCTGGCGGGGCGGGAGTCGAACCGGCAACCTCTGGGATGCAAGTCTGACGCCCTAACCGCTCACCCATGACTGTGTACTATATCACCATCACCAAAAAGTTATCAGATAAGAAAAAAAAAAGAATGTCAATCACTTCTCAGAAGCAGGTAAAAGCAGAGAAGTGCATGGTAGTGTGGGTGTGCAAGCATTAACGATTTCAGCGCCTGTGACAAGATGAAAGCATGAATACATTATGCGTTCATGAAATCAATGTATCTTAATGGGCGCAGCTGGTCCCTGACATTTAAAAGTGGGGGACTCAAGCCCAGTATTTGACAGCAGGGGGAATGGCAGGGGAGAGAAGTCACCAACAAAAGAGAGACAGATAAAGAATATATATTGGCCGGCCCCAAACATGAAATGAACGAATGAAAAAAAGAAAGAAAGGTTGAATCAGAAGTAGAATTACTGGACATAGGAGCCGAGTCTAGCAGTCAATAGTGCAATTACAGCGGACTCCTGTTCCATCCAGATAGTGGTAGTCAGGCCTACAGCATGGCTGACAGAGAAAGCATGACTTCATGGTGAAATGGCAGAGACAGAGGAGAGGAGAGGAGCAGAGAGAGATTGAGACAGTAGTGAATTGGTATAAAGTGTTTTATATAGGGTGTCTTTTGTGGGAAAGGTGGGTGCATGGTACATACGTGTAGGGATATCTCACTCTCTTGCCCTCTCGGTTTGCTTTTTTCTACTTTCTTTTTCTGTCCGTGTGAGCATGACATTTTGTATAGACGGCCATTTGAGTCACACAATTGTGTGTGTGTGTGTGCGTGCGTGAGTGTGTGCGTGCGTGCGTGCGTGTGTGTGTAATGGTGTTTGTTGGCCTGCAATTAATAGGTTAAGTAAGTAGGTATTGACTATCTGGCTATGAACATTTAATAAGCCATGGCATAAGGGGGTCATGTAGGGGGGGAAAGCAAACAAAAGTTGCATAAGAAATTGACTTGACATTTCCATGTCCATATCACCTCATATGGTTTCCCCCAATTCAACCAGAGAGGGCACTGTGAGCAGACATTCCAATGGTTTTTCTTCGCATTCTTTTTCTGTATTTTTTCTTTCCTTCTTCAAAAATAGTACCATTACACATTTGAGTCCTTAAGTGATGCGACAGGGGACAGAGTGCTATTACGAGGAGGCATCCAAGGCAGTGAGCGGCTGCCCCTCTCAGCCTTGTGGCCAAGTCAGTCGGGGGGGCTGAAATCAATGCATGCACATCAGAAGAATAAATGGCACAATCACTCAGAGGAGCGGCCATATTGAACATGTGGCAACGGGCCACAGGCTCATTACAGTTAAGAGACGGACAAACGCGCACACATGGCTTAAAATACGAGATGCCATGGTCATCTCCAGAAGTCGCAGTATAGCTGTCCGTCCTGTCGTTGACCATCCATGTCGTAGGTTATTGAATTTGGAGTTTATGTTTACCTACTGTAAGGGATTGATTAGCATATTTAAAAAATATATCCCTGCAAATAAGTAACCACTGTATTGTAACAATTTAGTTCTGTTGAGGGACCATTGTTAGAGACAGTAAGTGCTCTCTGATGAACAATGACAGAGTGCCATCTATGACTATTATGGTTTGTGCTGTTATGTGATACCTACTCCCACCGACCACTTTATTAGGCACACCTGTCCAATTGCTCATTGATGCAAATTTCTGTTTCACATGGCAGCAACTCAGTACATTGGTTTTCAATGTGATCAAGTAAACAAAATGCGCTTGCAGACAGGAATCCCAAAATACTACGTGGCTATGTGTTCAACGTTGGAAGTTCCATTAGACCAGTGCAGTGCATGGTTAGAACCTGTTTTCTAGTCGGCTGGTTCTTGTAGCGGGTTCAGCGGAACATATCTTAAAGGGACAGTTTGGTCAATTTCAACATGCAGTTGTAATGCTCACACTACCCTGGACTTGTCAGTGCCTGAGATTTTTTTTTCTTCTTCTTCAGCCGTTTCCGAGATCCTGGTCATTGTAATGGGGGCAGCTCTTTGTTTACATTTCAAAAAAACATTTTTATTTATTCCCAAAAACATCCAAAAGGTTATAAAACATCAGCAGACAACTAGCAAACAGCAGTACCTTTTGGGAAAATATTTGGAGTTGGCCTATGTTTCATTTTTTAAAAATGTAAACAAACGCTGCCCCCATTAGAATTGCTCATATCTCGGAAAGGGCTGAGCCGAAAAATGTGGCATCACCAGGTACTGACAAGTCAAGGGTAGCGTGAGCAATACAACTGCATGTTGAAATTGACCAAACTGTCCCTTTAATGTGAGTACATTTCGCTCTGTATTGTCTCACACGCTAAACTAACACCTAACAATATGACGCACGCACACGCACACACGCATGCTCGAAAGAACACACACACACACACACACACACACACACACACACACACACACACACACACACACACACACACGTGAAAGAACACACATGCTGCCATTTGGAGGACACAAGCTCTCAAAACCCATTACATGCTTTTAAACATGCAAATGATGAGTCTTTTTGTTTTGGTTTATTTACCCAGAAGACCACAGGGGATGAGAGGCTGAAGCTCAGTCCCAGTGCTGCCCCCCAATCAATATCCCAGCCCACAGTCAGCAGCGAGCAGAGCTCCTGTCATCTTGACCCCTGAGGCGAAGATTCTTGCCTTACCCTCAAATGATCATACAGTGTGTGTGTGCATGTGTGCGTGTGCGTGTGCGTGTGCGTGTGCGTGCGCATGCGGGCGCTTCGAGTTCAGTGGAAATTTGAGTGAGCATCCATGTAGCCATGCATTCCCATTTAAATAAAGGTCAGGGAGCGCTCTTTAAGTTCTGTCCAAAGAGAATAATGCATTTGAAAAGCAGGATGGACTTCAGTCTCATTTCAAAAATGACTGAGTTGGAGGAATCAATACTTTCACAATATCCATACTATTATGAATACCATGAGAACATAGTGCAATACTGTGAAAGCAACAATGAACAATATTATAAATTACTTGTTGTTCCATGTCCTGTCTATAATAATAAAGTAAAATAAAAAAAATGCAATATTTTTGTGGAGTGATGTATGTAGGCTAATTAAGTTATGGCAATACAGTATGATGTCATCCAAGAAATGACATTATTCTAGCATTGTAACATGACCGAAGAGGCTAACTGAGTGACAGAAGATAGATCATAGAGGATCTTTTTTATAAGAGTTCAGTAAGGAGTAGGACTGCACAGTGAAAAATATAAAAGGTTGCCCATACGTGTCTGGCTGTCTAGACAGTTGAGAAAATGCAGGTAATAAACTGGACCAGTCAGCCAAGGCTACTGGCAGGGAGAACTGTCTTTCTGACTGGCAGTCTTTTAAAGATGGCCTCTCAACGTCATTTAATTAATATTGCCGTGTTCCCCATTGTTATTGAATGTGTTACGCGTTGGTCCTGTTTTAAAAAACGTTCTGGTTGCTTTGTTTCAAGACGTTTTTGCAAACTGGCAAGGTGGCTTGTGGAGAAACGAGAGAGTGTTCCGTGTTTCTCGTGGAAATGCGTCTCTGATTGGCTCACTCCTCCTGCTCTCGAAGAAACGCGTCTCTGATTGGCTCACTCCTCCAGTTCTTGGAGAGAATGTAATGGGAAACAGAGTCGCCACTTCCCCGGGTGGTACTGCACTATAGGGGCGCCAGCGGAGGCGTGCAGGCTCCATTCAGGGCTGTGCTCTTTTGACAGCGACCCCTAGGCGAGCTGCAGGCACGGAGCAACCAGAGTGAGCTGGCTTTATGTATGAGGCTTTGTGCTGTGTGTGTACCTGAGAGTAGCAACCAGCTGATAGCTAAGCTAAGCTATGTTTCGGGCCACCAGACGTTGCTTGTTTTGAAAACAAGCAGAAAAAAATTACTCGACATGTTTTTAGATAAATGGGTCGATATAAACCTTTGTGGGCAACGCCTTCTTTCGACGTGACGAAACACAGACAGGCTTTCGTGATTCGCTCGTTTCTCTGCATTATTTATGTAAATTGGGAAACACCGGGAAACACAGCCAGGAGAGTTGAAGCACCGCTATGAGAGCCTTGCAAGTGAGTTTAACTTGGGGTGACCGTCCGATCTTCGAAAGGAGTGAGTAAAACTGAGTTTTATCGGAAGTTGGCCTTTAATTAATAGAATAATTGTATTGAAAAATCCCCTCTGGGTCTGTAAGCAGAAAAGGTGTACCACAGGGATGCTTAACAGTAGTGGCCATTATGACAGCCATGATGTCACCCAAAGACTATCATAGCCTTCCGTTCTGCCCATTTTGTTGTCAGAGGAGAGAAAGGACAAGAATAAATGATGACGTATGACGACATAAAAAGATATGAACATTTTCCAGGACTAAAGTCTCCACACAAAATGCCATGATTTGTGGAGGTATAAGGGCAAATCTCAATGTAATAAAGCACATTTGCCTGCTGAATGAGTTAGATGCCACAGCATGGACATGTTGGGCCTAACTGCATCTTCACTGAATGAAGGAAAAGGCGAAATGGTTGTCTTGCAGGATGGAACACAATAAGTGAATATACATGTATCCTGATTGATGGTGTACGCATAAGAACAGCCCAAGAATAACCATACCTGAAAGTTTTCCGCAAAAGGGATGTGATAATATCTTTTGTCATCTGTTATATTTTGGTCCTCAGTGGCCTTGGAAATAACACTTGCAATCAATGCTGTTTGTATAGGTAACTTGTACAGCACAAGCTCTTTACCTCTGACTATTGCGTTTGCAGCTCATGCCCTCCAGAAGCCTCACCTTTCACACACAGAAGTTTTATATTATTAAGTTAATTTATTCATTATGTGTAACCTTAGTGGATTTAGTTGAGTAAAATATTAAGTAGATAAGCCAAATAAGACATGACTTACAGAAGAAACAAATGGAACAAGTCCTAATGTCACACACAGTATGATTCAGGGTTAAAACCTTAAGCTAAACAAATAGTCATCACCCCAAAAGCCCTCGGAGCTAATAGGAATCATGACTCTATAGTTCAGTTGTTCTCTGTGAAGCACTGGCGAGAGTTAATTGTGTTTACCGCAAGACGCAGGTCCATCTGTGTAGCCTGAACAGAGTGGAAATCATGTTTGCTTTACTGGGCTCATGTGGTGTTATACAAAAACACATTATCCCTCCCTTTCTCTGTAAGTGTTTCTGGTTGTCTGACGTAGGCCTACTCACGACACATAAGCACACAAGCACACAGCTCCCATTTACGACAATGTGCTTGCAACCACTCCTGTGTCGGCACTACCAGGGTCACATAATCCTCTTGACATGATGCATTTTCAGGCTGGTGGTGAAAAGCTACATACACCCCCCACCCCCCGTTCTGCTCACAGCACTTGTTCCAGCTTGGTCTTTGTAGCAGAATGATTCATATTGATTGCCGTTTTTGCTGCACTTTGGGCAACAAGGCTGAGGTAAATACTATCATCTGTTGGCTCTGAGACACAAGGGTGCTCAGAGGGCACAAAACAACAACCTCACCACCAATCAACATCTCGTAAAAAGGTGGGCTATGCTGGGGGAATGCTAAGCAAACTATTTCCAAAACAAGATGTAGAGACAGGTAGAAATGCAGATATAAGAAAGTCTCAAAATGCATATTTTTTTGACACAAATTAATGGTCGGATAAGGCCCGGGACATGCTTGCTGCACGGGCACATTTTGTGCATGAAGGTCACAGTAGAGTCAAACAATGGAGAAAAACATTAATGGGAGCCCCGCTGCCTATCTGCCCCCAAGATGATACCTTCGGCATTGTGCAGTAAGTGCTCTGGTTGTCCTGATGCAAGTATGTGCACTCGGTCGCACACGGTTGCATCTGTAATTTAATACACATAGCAAGCATGTCCATGGTCTAAGGAGGGTGGATAAGGAGATGCCTGCCCATATTGTGCCAGAGCACAAGTTCAAAGGATGTTGACACAGGGGTGAAATCAAATGCAAATAGTGGAACACCAACAATCAATCAAGGTGGTCCTCTCAGAATATGGGGTGAATAATGTTGTGTTGACTTGGTGCATGGAAAGGCAAACGTATCGGATTGCAATTAAAACCCTATTGATCAAGGGTCCCTGTTGGGTCTGAGGGAAAGCCAAACCAATAAAGGCTTTTCGGCTGGTCTTGGCAGGAAGCAAAACAAAAGTGCACCTACTCGTTAGCTGAGCAATTACCAAGACATTCGTGGCCGGTGCCCTGGTTTGAGGTGTCTTCTTTAGTTTGTCTGGTTGCCATTAAGATAGATTTTTGGATAGAGCACCATTAGGATTTGTTTTGGATTTTTTGTCACCAGACAGCACAACCATTCTGGCGCAACTTTTGGGTATATACAGATAGAACAAGGCAGCGGCTGAGCAGGGAAATTCTACATAAAAGGACCAAAAAAATCCATCGGATTTAAACAAGTGGAGAAGTAAGACATATGAAATTCAAACATCATTTAGAAACTATGAAAGTAGCTCCTGGATTTCAGTCATTTTCAGTGCCCATGTTTTATCATATTCCATGAATCAGAGAGCACAGCATGGAAGTTGATTCAGTGCATCCCCCTCATAGTACACTCCAGACGTAAGTATTTCTGGTGTCGTGTTATGTGATATCTACAATGCTGTGTTATAAATAAAAAAAATAATCCCAACCTCATTTGTACAAGATTTTCTTGGGATGCAGAAAAAAAGCCTTATATAAATATGCGAATAATAGCACCCTGGAATAACACCCCTGAACAACTCACTGCCGACCACACACAGATCTTTTTCCATCAGGTTACGAAGTGCCAGAGGATCTGTCTTGCTGGCTGACAGGACTGGTTGTGACTGGCTGGGTGAGAGTGAACTGGACTGGCTGAGATGGTGTCTGTCAGGTAGGCGGCAGGATGCTGAGGCGTGGAGGTGCGACTCTGTAAACAGCGTCAGCAGCCGAGAAGCACAGTGCTAGGGAAAGCTGTTAGTTCGCCCTCAGCAAAGCAGTGCACACGAGAGACACTCACACACGCATATACTACATGCGCACATGCAGACAGACACACACGCACGCATGCACGCACGCACGCACACACACACACACACACACGCACACACGCACACACACATCGAGGCACACCCAGGAAAAATAAAACCAACATCAGGAAACATTCAAAAGCAGTTGCAGTAAAACATTTTCTATCAAGTCTTAAACCTAGTCTACTTTTTGGTCAAAGTAGTACTTGAAAACAGTTTGCAGACTCTCCATGACTGTAGGCCTACGTCCATTACTTAGGCCTATGTGGTATTTTTACTTCTGCCAAGGAGGTTGTTTTCAGTTGCATTGGTTTGTTTGTCTGTCTGTCTGTTTTTCAGCAGGATAACGTAAAAACCTAGGCACCGATTTTGATTAAATTTTGTGGATTTGTTGGAAATGACAAAAGGATCCAGTGATTACATTTCGGTGTTAATCCGGATCACGATCCGGATCCAGGAACTTTTAAAGGTGCACTGTGTAGGATGTGGCCAGAGTAGGTATTGCAACTACCCTGCTCATTGTGCTGCTTATTGCCAAATAGAATGTTTTCATAAATGTTTACTAAGTAATTAACCAATATTTACTAGTAAGACCAAAGTACAGCAATTTTCACAGCTAAAACTGGCTATTTCCTGAAATTCAAAATGGCTGACCATGGAGAAGATCCCCCTTTTCATGAATGAAAAGTGCAATTTTCCCAGTCATAATGAATACTTGGTGGTGGTAAGCAATTGTTTAACAAGGCCGACAGGCGGACAACATATGCGGCCCTCTGCCAGTTCCAACCTTTTTTCCCCCCTAAACGCCCCGCTGGCCTCCTAACCTGTCAACGCCCACCCCCCTCTGAGGATGTGCTTTTTGTTTATTGGTCATAGCCTATTGCCCATGGAAACTCCAAATAATGTGGCAGGCAGTGAAATGACGAGACAAAGCTTTATATTTTGCAGTTTAGACTATAATAAGGTCATCATGGTTGGATTTGGAAAAGAAGCATCTAATTTCAAATTTCACATAGATCAAGTGGCTACATTACAAATTACCAGATATTATTAGTACTAGGTTATTTATCAACCTTTAGTAGGCTATCACGCCATTTCAGCGTCATGTGCATGTGGGAAAGAAACTAAACATCGCCAAATAGCCTAATAAATAAATAAAACCGTTTGGGTGAATCATGCGCTATGGGTTCACCCTTTGGATGCATTGTGCGCTTAATTGTCAATGCCAGCTTTTTACCGTCAAGGCACAAAGCAGTGAGCTTCAGTGGCAGAGTGTACCAAATTCATACGACTGCAAACCAATTACGAAGCAAAAGACGCGTTCTGTCCCGTGCTCTCTCTGAGCGCAAGGGAAAGCACCTGTGGGGTCCACACGCCCGCCAGCAGAAAACGACTCTCCCTTGCAATATTCCCGAGAACATCAGTAACACAGCGTATGTGAAATGCAAATGGCCCATCTGTCTACTAGTTCGAGAACACTGACCACTCACTGAAACGTAGTGGCAGAATGTTTGCAAACTCACGTTTAGAGGAAGAGCTGTAGCGCTGCTGGTCGCCTGTCAACTTATTACGGTTCCATGTCGTGGAGCGTTATGCAATGCAAACGCCCCTCTATCCGAGCACAAACATCTGTGTGAAATACTGCCTGCTGACTTCTAAATCGTTCATTTCCATTCTGATGAACCAAAATAGCTGCACAACGCGACACTATCAGCCGAAGTGTAGGCCTATCACAAGACCGTGAACATTAAGTGACACTCACAGTGGTGTTGGTGTGCTGTGGAGAAGGAACGAAGTTGCCTACCACTGTCCAAACGCAAAACAATGCCGAAAATTGAATGCACCCCTCAGTTGTCTCACAATGCAATCAGCTTAGCCTTGCCGGTTTGGTAACATATCGTATACGTTTTGACACGCATTCGCTCCAGGCCAAAATGCCTCTCTGCCTCCGCCTTGTGGACACAGGAAGGAACAATTGAAGGAATGCGTTTCAGACAGCGTTTCAGACAGCACAGCGTTTCAGACAAGGAATGCGTTTCAGACGGACGGACGGACGGACAGCGGACGGACAGACCCTCTTATAGAGATGCTGGGACGCATCTAAAAAGTAACACTCGTGAATGAGCAGTGTGACTTCTGGAAATGAACTACTGGAAACATTACCCAGTGCACCTGTAGCTCTTTGAGTGCCATGGACTTGAAAACGAGTCTTTTCAGAATGCATGGTACAGTGCCAAAGACTTGATATCAAGTAATTTGCGTTTTTTTTTTTTATGGGGATCGGGCCTAACACGTTGATCTGGTATGTTTGTTGTTCACATGGAC
Source organism: Engraulis encrasicolus (assembly GCF_034702125.1). Lineage (NCBI taxonomy): Eukaryota > Metazoa > Chordata > Actinopteri > Clupeiformes > Engraulidae > Engraulis > Engraulis encrasicolus. Next base: position 5,861,931 of record NC_085860.1, read on the forward strand.
AAAGAACTCAATTTTTTATGGTTCTTGAAAAAAACACCCAAATGTTTAAAAAAAGCCTGTCAAACCCCCAGTCTTAATTTGAGAATGGCTGGCACTGAATGAGTTAAAGAGACACTGTGCAGGAAATGGTCAAAAAGGTACTGCAACTATGCTGCTCATTGAAACTGGGCTGCCTATTGCCAAATTTGATCTTTACATGAAATTTTACTTAGTTTACTTACTAAGTAATAAACAAATCTTTTCTAGTATGGTCCAAGTATAGTAATTTTTGCAGCTTAAAATGGCTATTTTTGGAAATTCAAAATGGCGGACCATGGAGAAGATCCCCCTTTTCATGTATGAAAAGTGCAATTTTTCCAGTCATAATGAATACTTAGAATTTGATGCTGGTGGTAAGTATTCATGAAAAAGGTAACATTGGTGAATGGGCAGCATGAATTTAGGAAATAAAGAACTAAAAATCTCACAGTGTCCCTTTAAAAATAAACTCCACAAAAAGAGGCATAAAGACATTAGAAAAAAAATAGGGTGCAACATAGTCAAATATTCTAACAAACAGCTTCCTTGGAGGTCTGCACTCTGAGTGCATGTTTAGTTGTAATGAAATTTGTTTCCATGTTTCAAACATCACTGTAGGTAAATTGTGATTCTGTGCAAATATGAACTTAGTTCACATTTTTGTACTTTTGCCTGTAATTCATTCGTCATTGTGGAACTCATGCAACATTTTGATACAAGTAAGTTTCATAACACATTTTAATTAGCCTATGTAGGGAGCTTTTCAGTAAAAAATACATTACAATACATGAGTTTTTAAAAAAAAATCTGTCTGCAAACTCCTGTCTCCTGCACCCGTTCTGCATGCAGACAGTCGCTGCTCATTTCAGCCTGTCGCTGTCTGGCTAATTAGCTTTGCTCTGGAAGCCTTTGGGTGGGAAAAATCTGCCATTTGTTTTGCACTGGTCCACTTTACTCTTTATGGCCTGACCTTTTACTGGTTACAGTGATTTAGTCCTGGACTTTACCCAAAGAAATATCTTCATATTTTCGCTGACATCTCTACCTTTGGCCAAGTCATGCCATGCATCTCCTGTCCCCTGTGCACTGTAATGTTTAAGGAATACTCACAGTTTTACTATATGCTTATTACTATACCGTCAAAATATCTAACAGGGATTAAATTACCAACAACCTTAAGACAGCTATCACTTGGAAACAATCAAGACAGAGAAAGATATAAAGGGACGAATTGTGTTATTTGCATGGCAATATAATACCATATTTTGCTGTATGTTGCATTACAATAATAATATTCAAAGATTAGTGTATTCTACTGTTTGTATACTAGTAGATCTGACATTGATGTACTTAGCTGTTGTTTACTTCTAACAAAGTTTGCTGGGAGAAAAAATCACTGTACCTGTCGCTACAAGATAAAGAATCATAAAATATGTACATAACAATTAATTTATTTTTGAAAAGCTCTGTATAGAAGACAGAATAGTAGAACTGTAAGGCAATGATGAACCACACACCATTGAGATCCCTTTTAATCCATATTCATTTTTGTGAGACATATCACGGCCAAGGGCTACCACGGCCCTTCCTTGAACTTAAAGTGCAATTGTGCAGCTGACCCTTAAATTGCATTGCAATACCACGTGAGCATGCTGTTATATATGCAATTATTCCCTACATGGTAAATATATAGTGCACAGACCATCAATTAACACTGTGAAAGCCTATATAAATATGAAGATATCTTCTTATATCGTACATTTGTATTGTTCCATATCTGTGGTTCATATACACAAATATATACATTTTGTTTCTGTAAGTAATAATAACATTTCACTCAAGAGTCCAGTTTTATTGTTCATTTTGTATTGAAGACAAGAGTAGGCCTACCGTGAACACATGAGCCCACATTCATAAGCCCAGGCGATTTGACTGGGATAAAGCTAGACCTGAACATGGAGGGAATTTAGTGGAAGTCCACTATATCTCTCTAAGTCTCTGAGACCTTCTGGTTTGGTCATGATAGCACAGGGCCATGGGAGATGTAATGTATGGGACAGGTCTGACCTTTACCAACCTCTCCTCTCCACTTCCCTTTCTTCCAGTCCTCTCCGTCACTTTGAAAGCCCATAAACAAGGCAACACATCTCATCACACCTTGGCCTCCAAAGCCAAGCCTCCCCTACCCAGACTACCAGTCACAGTGGAAGGCAGGGGACGAAGGGGAGTGTGTATTGAGAGAGAGTGAGAGAGAAAGAGAGAGAAAGAACAAAAATAGAAAGAGAGAGAAAGCGAGAGAAAGAGAAACACCATCAGGGTCCATCACAGTAAATCCCTTAGCACCTGATGCAAGAACAGATCTGTTGTCTGAAATGAGACTTGTGTAGGGATTGGACTGAGACTTTCGATGGCTTGGCTTTTCGGCTCTGTGGAGTTAAAAGAAAAAAACAAAGCTCACACCATTGTGTCTGGGGCTGACCAGGTGCTGTCTGGTTTTATTCATGTCTGGTAGGATGGAAAAAGCGTAGATGTGCAATTCTGGCGGCTACACTCCTCAGTTCCCCACGTGGAGTCATTACCAAAAAAGGTCACTACACCGCCCCCCATCCACCTCTTTCCCTCTCTCAGCAACCAATAATTTTAGATGAAAGCTAAGAACTTAACCACCCAATCAAGCTCACCTCTCTCCCATCAAGTGCCGTCTAACTGGATTTCAAATATATATATATATATATATAACATATAAAGAAGGCTGGATTTAATATCAAATGGTTTGTCTTTGAGTAAGAGGGCCTGACATTTAGGCTACCACAATATTAAAAATCTCATAAAAAGTGCTTTATTCTTTAATCTTCTTTCTCATAGCCTTTTACGTCTGCTCTCATGCGATAAAATCAGAAAGCCTTCATTTCAAAATTCCTCTGCTCCAGAAACATTTGAACTGTGTCATTATTTCCATTTTACATTTCTTGTATGTGTTTGAAGTTATTAACAACAGGACAGTCCAGTGTGTTTTTTAATGGTAAGCATAAGTAGCCTAGTGTATTTTCCCTTGAATTCATGTTATTTTAATACATTTCAGTTACAAATGAATTAGTAAACGTTGACGATCCTGGTAATTTATGTAGATCTACCATTAACGTCTGTAATACTCATGTGTAGGCCTATACACTAAATCAAAGCATAACAATATACAGCTCCAGGCCTTTTTATTAGAATACCATGAAAAAGTTTATTTATTTCCATAATTCCATCAATAATGTTAAACTGTCATGGATTGTAAATTCATGGCCCAGTTTTTTAACTATTCCAATCATTATTTTTTTTCTTTTTATATACGTTGGCCTTCCAGCTCAAAAAACCCATGAATTGGGGAATTCGCATTATTAGAATATTGTTATAAAATCACATTTTTCTTCATCAAAATTCGGGTCACATTGAATCAGTTGAAATTTGGTACTTTCTACATAACATGCAATGGTCAATACTTGGTTAGGACATTCTCTGTCTTCATAATGGCCATGATGCGTTTAACATTGAAGTCAATGGCAAAAACAGTGCATGGGAGTTATGGAAGCCCAGATATCCTTGATGCTTTGCTGTCAGCTGTTCTTGTTTGTTGACCTGGTGCCCCACACTTCCCTCTTCAATATACCGGAAGATTTCCATGCCACGTTTTGGTGTTAACCAAATTCATTTTCAATGGGGTTTCATTTCTGGTTATTTAGAATTAAACTGGTGAGTTAGCGCCAAAACGTGGCATGGAAATCTACAGGGTATATTAAAGAGTGAAGTGTGGGGTACCAGGTCAACAAACAAGAACAGCTGACAGCAAAGCATCAAGGATATCTGGGCTTCCATAACTCCCATGCACTGTTTTTGCCATTGACTTCAATGTTAAACGCATCATGGCCATTATGAAGACAGAGAATGTCCTAACCAAGTATTGACCATTGCATGTTATGTAGAAAGTACCAAATTTCAACTGATTCAATGTGACCCGAATTTTGATGAAGAAAAATGTGATTTTATAACAATATTCTAATAATGCGAATTCCCCAATTCATGGGTTTTTTGAGCTGGAAGGCCAACGTATATAAAAAGGAAAAAAATAATGATTGGAATAGTTAAAAAACTGGGCCATGAATCTACAATCCATGACAGTTTAACATTATTGATGGAATTATGGAAATAAATAAACTTTTTCATGATATTCTAATAAAAAGGCCTGGAGCTGTATAAGGAGTTACAAACATTTGTCTATTGTCTATGAAAAGTACAGTGATAGTATATCTTATAGAAAAATCTATCCTTTACGGTTTACTTTCTCCTTTCATTTTTTTAGTCTATCTGACTGTGTGTGTGTGTGTGTGTGTGTGTGTGTGTGTGTGTGTGTGTGTGTGTGTGTGTGTGTGTGTGTGTGTGTGTGTGTGTGTGTGTGTGTGTGTGTGTGTGTGTGCGTGTGCGTGTGCGTGTGCGTGTGCGTGTGCGTGTGTGTTTATGTCTGTGCATGCGCCCATGCATGCATGTGTGTGACGTTTGTGAGTATGCTCATTTAATACCATACACTCCCAGGGGATGAAAACAGTAGTCAATACAGCAATGATGCATAATATCACCAAGTTCTGGGAGTGGGTGCGATTTGACCCATGGCTGCCCAAGAAGAGAAGTGGGAGCTATACTGGAAAAGTAAGAGGGAATACAATTGGCTCAGAGCTTCTTGCTGAGATGATGAGCGAGAATATTGAGTCAGTTTTGCCTCTCAGTAATAAATCATCATTTTCTCCAAATTACTGTTTGCTCAATTGTAAAATAAAACCAGAAATGTATTGAGCGTTAGTCAGACATGCACAAAGAATTAATAGATGGTCTTGATTAATTCTGTGGACAATGGCTGCTTACAGTATTGACTCTTCTAAATCAAAGCGATTTACACGGTTTTAGGCTAAACTCCTTGGACAAAACCAAGGGCCTACAACACATTTTCAAAGATATTATTTGATGCCACTGATGAACAGAAATATGGAATCTAAAAGGTTTACCATAGAAGTTTGAAAATAATGTCATGGCTACATATAGAGGTTGACAAATGTTGTGTGTGTGTGTGTGTATGTACCCCCCCCCACCATTTTTTTTCTCCAGTGATGCCATTTTGTACACTCAACAATTGTTAGATGTCTGGCAATTGTTTCAAATAAGTATCTTCAGCACTCTACTATAAATGTATCAGTCATGGTATGTGTGAAGTGGTAGATGCAGTGTGACGGAACAAACCACAATGTTCTTCTGGTTCTTCATACTGTGCAGGTAGACAATGGCACACAATTTGGCTCTTTCATTTGCTCACCTTTAACCAGACAAGCCCTTTTTTGCCTCACACCATGAAGACAACCCTGCAGGAGACATGGAATCCGTCCCCCAATCACAACACGTTGTAGGCCTATTTACATCGGTGTATTTTTTTCTGTTTGAATCTGTGAAGCAAGTAGTTGGCACGGTGACAACAGGGCAACGCTTTTTATGTTCAAAGCATGATTATACAGTACGCCAACAGTTGGTTCTATCTAAAATCTTTCAATTTGAATAGTGCCATGCTAGAGAGTTCATTTCATGTTTTAGGCTGGGTTGCCAGGCAATCGGTTTGCATTTCTGCCTACTATGAACGAGGATACAGTATTACAACACAACAAACAGTAGTATAAATCCTTCTGAATTACACTGTACTTACTGTACAAGTTAAACCAAAATCTTTTTATTACCTCCAAGAGAGTTAAGTTTCCGGTCACGTTGGTCTGCCTGTCTATCTGTTTGTCCGTCTGTTTGTTTCTCTGTCTGTCAGCAGGATAACACAAAATGTTACAAAAGGATTTTGATGAAACTCTTTGGAGTTGTTGGAGATTACAAAAGTTAACTGTGATTAAATTTTGGAGGTCATCCGGATGTTCACCATTGCGGTATAGGCCGAATTTTGACATTCCAGTTTGTAACTCCACAAAAACAAGGCAGACAGACTTGAAAAAAATATGGCGTAACATATGGTGTAACTAGTCAAATGTTTTATCAAAAAGCTTCCTTGGCGGAGGTCTGCCCTCTCTGAGTGCATTTCTAGTTTGAGTTCAAAATCAGGACATCTTTCAATTATTGGCATAGACACACAGCTTTAAATCACACAGTTTAGAGTTTACTCTTTTCCCGCATAGACTATTATGATTACAAATGCAACCATGATCATAGTTGGCATTCTTTGCAGTTTCCCTGCAACTTTGTCAATTCCTTTTTTTTGACAAATCTGTCATTTTCTCCTAGAAAGTTTAAGAAAGTTGAAGAAAGTATATTATATACCATGCTATCACTGGAAAGCTGACTGGATGACCTTTAGAGAGGATTTTAGTCTCAATGACTGAAGAGAAAAAGTAGTGCATTTTGCCCTCTGTCACGAATAACAAGGAATTATTGAACATGCAGAAAAAATATTTAAAAATAGGCTACTCAAATTGTGTGTGGCTTCTCCCATTCAGAAATATGCAACAACATTTGCCTTGCAGATATTGTTCTACAGAAGTGAGAAAATTTTTCAATTTTTCACAGAACTATCAGTAATTTTCTTAATCCTCTATGCACAACTTGCTCCTCTCTCTTGGGTGAAGTAATAGTGATACATGATAATACTTCAAAGTCATGAGCTTCATAGCCTTTCAAGTCAGCCAATAAACATGTCTCCAAAAGCAAAGGTACTTCGGTGAATAATTGCCACTACAGGCACTATCAGTGTTACAAAGACGCAGAAGAAGCAGCTTGTCTGGATGTGATATTTCCATGAAAATGGCCTCTTGTAATTTCCAAGCGTGTCCTTAAAGTCTTGTACTTTCTACAGCTCGCATCTGGGGTGCGTTTCCGCAATGTTAGCTTTGAACTACAGATGTACTTTGTAGTTATCTACTTACTTCAAGGCGAAATCCGTGCATTTCTCGAAACCTTACTATTCCCACAGTAAGCCAAAAGTAGTGCGGCTACTTTCCTGAGTCCACACCGCTACTTACTTTCTTGGCATTGCAGTGCGTGACCAAAGAAGCAACAAGAGATAAGCATGATTGCTGAGTCATGAATCAGCTGTTTCCTCCTAAATTCAGTGCGTGAAGTAGAAAGCAATAGTGTACAACCACCACCAGCACATTTGATTGGATGTCACGACACCGTGACTCCGCTGTTTCCTCCACAACACACCTTGAAATTTCTTTGTGAAAAAACACGGCCGTGGCATTACAATCTGACACCGTCCGCACCAATAATGCAGTATTATCTGCATGCCGATTGGATTTCGTTTCATCCCGAGGTGTAATTTGTAAAATATTTGAACAATAAAGTTGTGGTTACTCCCAGAAAATCGCCTGTTGAAGTGTCATATTCCTCAAAAAATTTTGTGCGGATTTCATTCCATAGCCTAGTGGTATTCACGCTTGCATCCCAATGGGAAAACAGAAGCCACACCGGTTCGAATCCACATGGTTGCAGTGCCACAATTTTGGAAATATCTGGCAGAAATAGATAATTTATGTTGTGCATTACCAACACACACGTGCAGCCAAGGGAAAATGTGTTACACTGTAGGGTCCAAAACACGATTTCACGAGATGTTGTCAAGATGCTGCACACTGGTTTCGAACCCGCGTGGCTCGCGTCTTCCCATTGATAGGCAAGCGTAAATACCCCTAGGCTATGAAATGAAATTCGCGCCAAAAAAATTTAAGTACTTGACACGTAAGCCAGTGCATTTCCGGGAGTAACCAATACTTTCTTATCTAAATATTTCACAAATTACACATCGAAATGAGACGCAATTCAATCGGTATACAGCTAAAAGTATATTATTAGTGTGGGATTCATCAGATTCCAAGGATATGACGTTTTTTTTCACGAACAAATGACATGACGTGAATTTGTGTTCTGAACACTCTCGCAGCTGTATCATCACTTTGTGTGCATGTCGATTGATTTTCATCGCTTTTGCACCACAGGATTAAAAGATATTGACACATTTGTGGTCAAATATGTACTACAAGTTTAGCTAATGGGTGGAGTCACACTCTGAAGTAGACTAGCGCTGTGTGTTACTTGGGGTGGCTGAGGTGATGTCTGGACTCAGTGGATCTACTCCAGCTGTACTTCAACTTCACTGTCGAGATACGGATAGGAGGCGCCTCACTTTCAAAGTCACCACTACTTCAGAGTGCACATTACTCCAAGCAGTAGTTACTTCGTGTGCTAACGTTCGAGACACAGGAGTTAGCAACTTTAATAGTATCTACTCTGCAAAGTTGCTAACCGACTAGCTACTTCGCCTTTGAGAAATCTACCCCTGTTTTGTTGTAATATCAAAGTAGGCCTACTTTACCTCTAAGAAAACTTTAGGGATCTCTAAGGATTCTGTTGTTACAAACCAAACAGGGGTACTGTATGTTCTCAAATCTGGGAGTGACATGCTGTACACATACAGTATATCGCAACCAATGATAGAAGGACATTGTTCTTCAGCAAATTATCCAATTACAAATAAGATCATTTCAAAGACATTTGAGCAAAATTCAGAGAGAGAGAGACAGAGACAGAGAGATACAGACAAGCTTGCTTGAAAACATGCTCAGCATCTTGCAATTGTGTGTATATTTGTACGCACATTTGCATTCATACACACCACACACATAACACCAACACGCCCCCTCACCCCCACCACCACTCCCACCACCTACATTTTTTTTGCGCACTATATTCAGGTATCTCACTCACTCCCCTATAAAATATGTGCGCTGGCAGCTGTGTTCCCCACCCCACCTACGAGGTGCAATCACACCTGGCTGCTGCTGGAGCATGAGCTCTACAGAGTGCAGCCAGGCCCCTTGGACTGCCTCAGAGATGGGAGCTGCATCAGGCCTGACAGGGGATGCTGTGGCTGGTGCTCCCACTATGAGCGCCCTTGTCTGAGACTCTCATGGCAGCTGTCCTCTTCCTCCACAACCTCCCCCTTCCCTTTCTCCGTCTCCTCCTCCTCCTCATCCTCCTCATTGGTTAGTGCCGTTTCTCAGCAGTGGTCCCTCAGTGGGTTACCTTGGGCCGTTTAGCATAAGCTATTTTGGTGCGCTGAGCCAAAGTGTGTTTTCCATGTGGTGGCGTCAATCATGCTTGATTAAGGCCAATCAGTGCACCATTTGGCATACTCTCCCCACAGTGAATGTGCTCAAAGTGAGCTGTGTGAGTGATGATGCCATGCAGTGGCTATTTACATTCTTATTGGGACATTTGAAGTAGCTCAGTGTCTATCGGTCATTGAAGACCTGATCCATCATCTCTCTCCATGAATTTATGCTTTTTTTATTTTTACCCACAACCAGATCCATGCTATAGCATCAGTTGGCTAAAACACTAGCATAAACATTTTCACATAAGTCTGTGTGCATGTAAGCCACTCTCCAAATACAATGCAGATACATTTTTTTGTCAGTAAATTAAACACGTCATTGACAGCAAAGATATTTTATTTTCTTGGCATATTACTATTGGGCCTATATCCTATACATATTCAGCAGCTCTGTAATACATAGTCAAAACAAAGACAATGGGCTTCCTATTACATATAGGTTTTCAGTTTCAAACAAATGTTATCTTGATGAGATGTATAACTGTAGCATAGAGGTCAAAATGATGACATGTTTCAGCACCCCCTACCTGCACACTGTACTGTATGTTCATAACACTCAAACAAACATCCAATCTGGATCATTTCAAGATAGTGGTAAAGGATGCAGAGACTGAGAAGCATACAGTTTACTGTATGTCTGTCCCTTAACAAGGAGACATGTTTTCGTATACTTGCGCCAGATTGTAACAGGCATCTGTAGTCTTGCTGGCAGAAGAAGGAGGGAAAAATGCCAGTTGTCCTTACACACACCCCATCCAAAGCCAGTGCTGAGTTGCATTTATTTGCTGATGGGTCATTTCAGCACCCTGTCTTGAGTTCATTCTGAGGTGCATCCACAATCTACCACCGCTTGTGTCTATACACATGATTACATCAATCCCAGTTTGACACGCTGATGAATTTGTCAAGCTTCCCATGAGACTTGCCATGGATGGAGCCAGGACTCACGCTATACTCAGTCACAGTCTAGAGATGGCTGGTGCAAAACTGTATGTAGAACACCTGGCTAATTAAAACGTATCGTATGGAGCCTATAGAAGTGCATGTGTGTTTGACAGATAAAAAACAAAACTTGAAAATATACACTGTAATTAGTTTCTCTGGCAGAAAATATTCTACCGTGGGTTGGAGATTGTAATAGAGCTGGCCAGCATGATCTCATACAGCAACGAAAGTGCAGTTTATGTATACAGTACTTCCTGAATTTCCGGTAATACAATAAGAAGGGAAGTATTACAGAAACTACAGTTCCGTTATTTCATACAGTGTAATTGCACAACCGTTGCCGGACTACAGACTTGCTGCGTTCGTCGATTGTTATGCCGGGTCGAGAACATAGACCTTGTTTAAATTATCTTTGGAAATTACCCTTCTTCATTTATTGTTAATGTCATTGCACTTTCCAAGTTCAAAAGACATGATGTTTAAATATAGTGAAGACACAATGTTTAACTCTGGTGCTATCAGGTATTTGGCTAAGTGGTCGTGAGAGAGGTATAAGTCATTCAAGGAGAGATGGAAAATTGGTAGTTTATTCATGTACAAAGGACTGGTGGACCATATTGGGGGTTTGGGCAGCCGTGGCCTAGTGGTTAGAGAGTTGGTCTTTCAATCTAGGGTTTGCCGGTTCGAATCCCCACAGACCTCTCCCTACATCTCTATCCATGGCTGAAGTGCCCTTGAGCAAGGCACATTGCTCCAGGGACTGTAACCAATACCCTGAAAAATAGTAGTTGTAAGTCACTTTGCATCAATGAAAGCATCAGCTAAGTGCAATGTAATGTAATGTAACCAATGTAGTTGGTTGAAAGTAAGAATGCATCGAGATGTTAGAAAGTGAAAACGGTCATGTGGGTAAATCCAGATATAACAATAGTGTACACTGTTGACATTTCCAGGGTTAGCCTGGCAGTCGCTTCCATTGCTCACTAAAATCATGCGTCATGTATGCTTCACAATAAAATGTAGCTTATAACTTTCTGCCTAGAAAGACAGGCATTGAGTAGGCCTAAATGGTAGGCTACATTGTGGGATTTATTCTTGCTGGCAGACAGATGCAAACTTCTAAATCCATCATTTCACTTAGGAGGTCGAGACGAATTGCATTTTGTTAACAATCCACAATCTGACGGCAGATTCCAAATCCCACCCACTTAATCTGACTGAATTGAACTGATTTGAAAACCTTTATTGCCCCGAAGGGAATTTGTCTTGCCTTTTGGGAGCCATAGGCTACAATAATCAATTGGACACATACGTAGACAATTAAGGTACAGTCACAAGCCAACATATTTGTGTCACTCACAGTGTGTGCGAATTTGCCAGTGTTTTTTTTTTCCAGTAGTCTATAATATGTCATATTTATCTTGTATGATAATGGAAGTTAGGCTAATATCCCAGATGTCTTTTTTAAATATAATATTTTAAATATAAACATAAATTGACTTGGATTGACATAAATTGTTGAACCTTACACAGCAACTGACAAGAAAGCTGTATTTGTACACATTTACTGAAGTAATATCGAAATGCATCGCAATGATAGGTATAGCGATTCATTGTGATAATAGGCCTATCGCATCATGGCATGTGAATCGTGATGCAGATCGAATCGGGAACCCCTTGCCAATGCCCACTCCTAGTGGAAAAACTTTTATGATGGATATTCATGTGCCAACATGAGCTTAATATATCTTGTAAATAAAATGTCTATAATTTCAACTTGCAGTGACAGGTTCAAACTGCTTTTGTCTAGACCCTCTAACCCATCCCCTGAGAAAAAAGTCTGACAACACCTAGCCCCAGCCACCATTTGAACCCAGCCAATGTGGGTGAAGTGTGGGGGTGGACTTGATGGCACTGCTCTGCTCCACTCAGAGTCTGCGTTCCCGTGGAAACGCTGAGGGATGGGCACAGCAGCCCTGCTTGGCATGCGCAACGCTGTGTTGTCTAGTGCTGGATGGCAGGCTTTGGAGAAAGAAACAACTCTCTTTTCTCGTTCACTGTTTTGTGTGTGTGTGTGTATGTGTGTCACTGCTTTTGTGAGTGTGTGTGTCTGTGTGCTTGTGTCACTTTGTGTGCTTGTGTCACTGTGTGTGTGTGTGTGTGTTTGGTGTGTGTGTGTGTGTGTGTGTGTGTGTGTGTGTGTGTGTGTGTGTGTGTGTGTGTGTGTGTGTGTGTGTGTGTGTGTGTGTGTGAATGAGTGAGAGAGTGAGTGTGTGTCTGTGTGTGTGAGAGAGAGAAAGAAAAAGAAAGAGAGAGAGATAGAGAGCATGTGTGTGTGGATGTGTATGCAGGCATGTGTTTGTGGGTGTTTCTGTCTCTGTCTGTCTGTGGGGAACAAAACTACTTTTTTTAGTTCATCTTAATGCACTGTTCTTGCTTCACTGCTTCAAGACGAGGAAAAGTACTCTCCCCAGTTATTTAATTGTGGTCATGGGATTTCAGACCATTGCAGTGCTGGGTTCATTAACAACTTTGAGAAAAAATACCAACATTGATCTGCATTTTTTGCATCTCTAAACCACATTCCCTGAATATGCTCTGTGTAACCAAATAACTCAATTTTCACCACTGTATTTAGTGACATTTCTGATGAATGCGTAACAAGTAGACACACAGAGTCACAGGCAAGTAACTGAAAAATGTATCAGATACATGTATGGCAATCCCTGAGTCAGACATTAAACACATTCCACTTGACTTCTGTAGCAAAGGGGAGTAGAGTCACCCAGACGGGACTCGAACCTGGACCTTCTGGGGTAGTAAACTGGGACTCTGACCGCTACACCAAAGAGCCAGGCTCACTGGTGTGACAGTCAGAACACACCCACAACCTGGTCACTCCATCACAACTTCACTGATTCAGACAGTAAAAAAAAACATGGGATTTCAGCTTATCGCCCCATCTTGATTTATCATCAGTGTATCAGTTGGATCTCAATTGTGTTAGATTTATGTTTGACTTTCCTAAGCTGGAGTTCCTAACTCTGCAAGTTACTGATATAGATGCAAGGATCCTCACCAGAACCATCCTGCTGCTTATATGATCCCCGAAGAGGCATTGGCCAAAAAACAAAAACCCAAGTACAACAATAAAACATAACAGTGCCAGAATATAAAAATAGTTTATTACTAGGAGATGGAGATCACTAGGGATGCTTGGAGTTAGAGGAACAACCTGCAAGAACCTGGTCAACGGCATCTCCAAGTAGGTGGAACAGTCATCCAGGACAACGTCAAACCCCACTGAGTTGTCATGGGCTTGTTGAGGAAACATCAGTGAGGCAGAGTGTCCACTTGAAAACCCTATGAAGTCTTGGCCATGTTGTTCTGACCCTGAGCTGAAGATGTCTGCGGGGAGCGACTTCTTTTCTAGCCATCGTACCGGAGGAGCAGGTGCTGTGGCTGGGGTAGGCCTATACCTTACCATGTAAAGACATGGGGATGGATTGAAAAGTTCTAAAAATGAAGCAAGAAACTATAAGAGCCTTTGATGAATCTATCTATACTGATGTTACTAACAAAAAACCTGCCCGTTTCCATTGCGTTTCCCAGGCATTTTAAAGGTAAGAACTCATGCAACCTTATTCAAAGTCTTGGATAAGAGGCTATTCAGGGAGAAGTAGCCTAAAGAAGCAATCTGTTTGTGTGTGTGTGTGTGTGTGTGTGTGTGTGTGTGTGTGTGTGTGTGTGTGTGTGTGTGTGTGTGTGTGTGTGTGTGTGTGTGTGTGTGTGTGTGTATGTGTGTGTGTGTGTGTGTGTGTGTGTGCGTGCGTGCGTGCGTGCGTGCGTGCGTGCGCGCGCATGTGTGTGTGTGTGTGTGTTTGGTGATAGTGCCAATCACAGAGCAAGGTGACCTGGAACTTTCCTCCCATCAGTTGGAAGAAGCGAGATGAGAGTTGGTGCAGAGAGGGAGACTTCAAGGAATACCAACTATACCCTCATAACTTTTGTAGTGCTGGAAAAGGCTGTGCATTGAAGTTGAATGTGCTGTGTCATTTAAAAAAAAAGTATTAATACAAAATTAAACCTGACAAATAAGTTTACAGAATTGTTAAGATGTGTGAGCTTTGAAAGTCTAAAAACGATCGTTTATGGAAACAGGTAGAGGTGCAAAATTACTGATTATAATTTGCAATCACAATATTTTCGATCAATTAGCTTGGAAATAGGCCCTGCTCATTCTTGACAAGCACACATTCCAAAATGTGGCCGACTAAAATGAGGTCATTACCATAGACAGCCGGGGTAGCTTGCCCAATATTTACAGGTCAAATTGCACACAAACATCACAGTCATTGGCTGAGACCAGGCACAAGCATCGAGACCGTGGAGAGAGCCAACATAATGCATTCAGCATTCGGCACTGAGTTGGTGTGACAGAGCACCTAATCCTTTCATTTCATTTTTTATTTGGTCATTAAACCCTCTTGTGAATTGATTGGGCTCAGCATCAACTCGGAACAGAGACAATGACTAGAATTGGTAAGTGCAGTTAAACATGTCTTCTCTCTCTCTCTCTCTCTCTCTCTCTCTCTCTCTCTCTCTCTCTCTCTCTCTCTCTCTCTCTCTCTCTCTCTCTCTCCCTCTCTTCTCTCTCTCCCCCCTCCCTCCCTCCTTGTCAGGACATGTATGTTTAGGGGAAATGTAAGGTGTACAAATTGTTCCTGAAGACCTTCACTTTGGCTGCTGCTTGAACCTGCTCTGTTCCTCTCAGAAAATGCAATAGGGGATCACACAATTTCCTTACAGCTCTCTCGTGGTGGACTTAAATGCCACACATGACAGTGGGCACTAGAGCTCATGCACATTTAAGGATCATTATAAGATTAAAATGGTCAAGAATTATTATAAGATGTAATATGTAATATTTCCCTGGACCATGACATTCTCTCCTTGCTGTCCTTGTTCATTAATGTCATTTGACATGTAGAATCAGTCTGAACGGTCTACAATCGATGGTCTTGCTAGGCATCTGAGAATTTCTCTGCGATAGAATAATGAGGCCTAAGTGATATGCCTTTAGGCCATATAGGCAGCGGGCCAGAAATCCTATCTTGCAGGTTCGTTGGAGTGATCAGGTGG
This sequence comes from Engraulis encrasicolus, assembly GCF_034702125.1. NCBI lineage: Eukaryota > Metazoa > Chordata > Actinopteri > Clupeiformes > Engraulidae > Engraulis > Engraulis encrasicolus. The sequence goes on from NC_085860.1 coordinate 5,877,229, forward strand.
CAACTTGGTTTTTGCTGATATAAGTACTTGATAGTACATAAATCAATATTCCAGGTGTTGCCATCATCAAAAGTTGCACATTGATTTAAAAAACAAAGGTTGAAATAGCGACATTTGGTAATGTGGGAATTTAATTAAAATTGTCCATTCAACAGGAAATGTGTCACCAACTCCTTTTGGAGTGCTTCCCAAGTGTGAAACTTCCCAGATTACTGTGTATTATGCCTACCAACATTTCTCTGTGTGTGAAATGGCAGTTAGGCATAGCGCCACCATGTGGTAGGTGAATGAACTGCTTGAAATCACTGTAGCTACTGTGTATTTCATATTATGAAAAAAGGATGAAGTTAATGTGTATATTCTATTAAACATACTTTGTGAAAAGTTATTTGATGTTGTAAAATAAGAAGATGGCATGGCAACAAAAGTACCACAGGTTAACAATTAATTTGAACTCAACATACATTGCTTGACATTACTGATAATTAGCCCTCTACTGCACACAATATGGCTATGCATGATTTTTTTTTGTTCATTTTGAGACATTTTATTGATAAAATATATATATTTTTTTATTATTATTATTTATCCTGTAGGCCCAATATTCTTATTTTTATTCAGTTTAAAATTGAACAAAACACGCAATTACCTCACGTAAACAGAGGTGCACAGTGATGGAATGATCATTACTAGGTTTGTGTGTGTGTGTGTCCTAAATGTCATGTTAATGAGACTGGCTGCTTGGTGTGGTGGTCATATTGCACATTTGGCACCCCGAGGGCCTGAGTTTGAAGCTGGACAAGCAAAGTTATCCCCATTTGCTGGTGTCAGAAGTGGGCCATTGGAGACACCCACTGCATGTGAGCCATAATTCCGTGCAAGTGACTACAAGGATAGGCTAATCTGTAGGACTCAGGCAGGGCTGGCCCGAGGCATAAGCAAACTATGCAGTGGCTTAGGGCCCCGTCACCAGCCCACCCTGGGCAGCAAAGTTCCAGGAAGAAATGAACTCTATACTATATTCCCTAGTCCAAAATTTCTTTCTGAGCCTCGATGGAAACGGGAGCAATTATGCTGTATATCGGGGGACACCTCAATGATGGTGGATACAACGTCCTTTTTCATGTACCAGTTTTAATTGTAAAAACCCTACAATAAATGCAGAATATAACTAAAAGTAATAGTTTTGAAGTGAAACTAAGATATTCCTTTGTGATAAATGGCTTTCTGGGAAATTTTGCTCCAAATGGGCACATGATCTACAGACAGCCTGCCTACTGTATGTCCTCAGCTCCTAACCCTCACTTGTGCAAGTAGCAGTAGTTATGCTTATTATTCCTCTAAATATGGGGGAGAATTGCTGTATCCAGCTTCAAGCTCAGACCACCTGGGTACTACAATAGTGGTACTGGGTAGGAGCCTACCTAAAGAATCAGACTAATTGATAAAGTCAAAGCACACTAACTGTTGTCTCTATATATTATAGTCTCTTTCTACAGGATGTTATACCATTACTCCCTCTCTTCTACATTTAGATGTTCATCACTGGCATTGCTGACCTACAGTACCTAACTTCAGATGAAATTTCTCTAGCATGCAGATCCTGATGCGCTCATCCATAAAGCATTATTACATTCATTTTGTTTGTCAAAATGTGTATACATTATAAAATATCAGATATGTATACGATATTTCCAATTTTAAAAAGTACTTCAGAACATTTAGTTGTTGTCTTTACTGCATAAAATATATGTGATGATGTGGTTACACAACCACACACAAACAAAACAATAATAACAAAGTCACCCAAAAAAGTACCCCTTTATCGAACAACATTGCCTTGAGGCAACGCAAAGACAAAGTGTTCCAAACAATCACAAAGGGAAACCCTTTTTAAAACCTGATAAGAGTCTTCTATACAGCCTTGTGCGCATAAAATTATTTTTTATTTCATGATTTTATCATGTTTAGTTACACTAATAATGCAAAAGATCTTGTGTCCTTCGCACCCCAAGAGGAAGTCCCGCCTTCAAATACTACAACATAGTGTCATCCAAACCACTCTAAATTGTTCCTTCATGTCTTTTCTAACATTCTGATTGGTTTTGATAATGTAAAGAGACACACACTGCACCAGCACAGGCTCCCCCCAAGGTTGTGTGCTAAGCCCACTCCTGTACACCCTATACACTTACGACTGCACCCCCTCTCACTCCAGCAATAGTATCATCAAGTTTGCTGATGACACCACCATCGTAGGTCTCATCTCCAAGGGAGACGAAACTGCATACAGGGAAGAGGTGCAGCGTCTATCGGTCTGGTGCAAGGAGAACAACCTGTTCCTAAACATCTCAAAAACAAAGGAGTTGATAGTGGACTACAGGAGGACAAAGGCTAACATTCAACCGCTGGTCATCGATGGGGCCTGTGTGGAGAGGGTCTCTGATTTCCGCTTCCTGGGCGTGCATCTGAGGGACGACCTTACTTGGAACACCAACACCACTGCCACCATCAAGAAGGCACAACAGAGACTGTTCTTCCTTAGGGTCTTAAGGGCTAACCATCTACCCCAAAGTCTACTGGTGGCCTTCTACCGGAGCTCCATAGAGAACATCCTAACATACTGTTTATGTGTGTGGTATTCCAGCTGCACAGCAGCGGACAGAAGAGCTCTTCAGAGAGTGGTCAGCACAGCTCAGAAGATCACCAGCTGTCCCCTGCCCTCTTTAGAGGAGTTGTTCTCCTGTCGCTGTCTAAAGAAAGCCAAGCAAATCATCAGAGACCCCTACCATACTGGACATAAACTGTTTGAGCTGCTGCCATCAGGCAGGCGTTACAGGGCTCTGGGTACAAAAACAAACAGGCTAAAAGACAGTTTTTATCCAAAAGCAATCTACACACTTAATTTTGCACAGCTGACTTTTTAAAATCTTATTTATTTTTTATACAGTATATATAAGCTTATAGGTTCTTTGTTGATTTTTAACCCTATCCAGACTGGGGGGGGGCTAAAAGTGCCCGCACCAACTTTGATGTAGTATAATTCCTTAACGACTTAAGCTATGACTACGAAACTTGGTGACTTTTCCTAACATTTAGTTGGCTACAGTTTAGTACCAAAAGATTACGTTTATCATTTTTGCCGTTGCCATGGCAACGGTTTTCTGACAGGTATGTCTGACCGAAAATCACTGATCTAAGTCTCATTATTGTTCCTTTTTCATATTTTTTTGTTATTTCCATTAGTATCAGGCAGCTTTGTGAGCATTAAAGTGGTCTGAAGCATATAATCATTAAAATTTAAGTGCATTACCTAAATTTGATGGAAAATACATTATGGCGAGATTTTAGGTATTATAAACAGATGATGTCATAATGACGTCATAATACCAGATAATGACACAAAAATTATGTCATTCATAGATGTCCATATGTAGATCATCTCCCCAAAGTTTGGTGGTCATACCGTATTCCGTTCATGAGTTATGAGGGGGGGGTCAAAAGAGCCCCCCCCCAGGCCCAGGAATGCCAAAAAAGCCCAGTCTGAATAGGGTTAAGCACCGTGAGCATCTGCACTTTACCAATTTCGTTGTACCTGTACAATGACAATAAAGTTTCATTCATTCATTCATTCACTCATTCACATTGTGTTGCCAGAGGGCAATGTTGTGCAGTGGAGGGTTAGAAGATTATGGCTTGTCATAACTATGAGCACAAAACAAGTAATCACCACGTCAGTTATTGCATGTTGTCTTTACGTGACCCTTTGACACAAGAATGATAGACACAAGGTGGAATATCCAGTAATAGTGCGCCAACTATGGGTCAAAGGTCAATTTTGGTATCAATAGGCCTGCATACTGTAATAATTGTATCAATGTGTCATCATTATTCCATGCAGAGCCCATTTTACCAATAATCTTATAGCCATGGTCTTTTTATTATAATGATTATTTATAATTATTCAATTGAGAAAATAGTAATTCAGATCTCTGCAGCAGTACAAGGGGCAACAGCAACTACTGTACGTCTACTACTGTGTCGGAACTCAAAGAAATTATAAGGATTAAACAAAAAACTTGGAAGTCACTTCTCTCAGTTGCACAGTTTGATCAGCTGAGTTATTTTTTCCTTTGTAGGGGAGTAGTACAATAGTTCTAACTAAGAATGTGTGGATGCGTGTGTGAAATGTTTGAATATGAATATAGGGTTTGTGACTCTAATGTGTGCATCCATATGCTAGATTACAAGGCATGAACACATTGCAAACGTGTAAACTTTCACGTAGCAGTTAATAAAGTCCATAGGCCTAATTAATACTGGCAAGGGATATGAAAGTTTCAAAGAGGGCATGGCGTTCCACATGTTCAATGGCGCCCGCATAGGGAGCCATGATGACGCGCACAGAATATCCTGCAAAATAGTCATATTTTAGTATTTTCTTCCATCTTGAGTCTAGATTGTAATGTATATGCAATGCATGTTGTTCTATAATTCAACCAATCAACTGTCATGTTTGGAGAAAAACATGGTTTGAAGTAAAGAAATGGTCCAAAACTTCATGGAAAATGTTGTTACAAAGCAATCTGTAAAATGTTATTACTGAACAGGAAGGAAAACTTTAAAACTCTGTTTCTACCCATAAATAAGCAAAAATTAATATAGCGCCCCTTGTGGTGGCCAAATGTGCAGGCTGACGCCGTGGCAACAGGCAGATTTGGATTCAGCACCCCCAAATTGATCAAGAAAACATGTTTTTAAGTTGCCACTAAACGGTCACAACGAAACTCATTTTCTAGATGAGCTATGATTCCTGGCCCACTGCCTAATAGTGCAAGTAGAGGCTTGAAGTCATTACGTGCAAATAGCAACCTTGTAACAATACAACGGGGCTGCGCAGCATTTCAATACAGATTAATGTACATTATAAACATGCCACCTCTGCATTTATATTTGACAACACAACAGATTTATTTCTCCCTCTCGCTCCCTCTCGTCATAACAGCGATACTAATTTCCTCAGAGGATTTCCGCCGTGTAGTACTTGGAATATTCTTAATAATTGCACGGATCTGATGTAGAGATAGATGTTAAAATTTAATGGAAAAGACTAATCTCAGCATTTGTTTCAGTCATCCGAGTAGAGAAGCTATGCCCTTTGAGTGACAGACAAGCCTTACTTTCCTATTATTATTATTCAGTCAGATCCCCCAGAAGACCTCTAGTACACTTTTAAAGCAGCATTCGGCGGGATTTAAGTGTTCTCGATACTTCTGGTACTCTTTCTGAATTCTGAAGTGTCGAAATGGCTAAATTTGTAGTTGGCAAGTGTGCAAAATTCTGTGCTGCCTGCAGAGATAAAATTATTAGGTAATATAATTCCCATTGTGCACCTGAGCACTTTGTAAACCTGATTACAAGCTTTTAGTTCTATTCCAAATGTCACAGCTATCGAAATATAAATAGGCCTATATATTAGAGATAAACGGTGTAAGATTTTTAGTTGTTTAATTCCAGAATTCATGTTACCCATTCACTAATGTTACCTATTTCATGAATACTTACCACCACCATCAAATTCTAAGTATTCATTATGACCGGAAGAATTGCACTTTTCATACATGAAAAGGGGGGTCTTCTCCATGGTCCGCTATTTTGAATTACCAGAAATAGCCATTTTTAGCGGCAAAAATTACTGTACTTTGGCCATACTAGAAAATATTAGTTTATTACTTAGTAAACGTTCATGAAAATATCAAATTTGGCAATAAGCAGCCCAGTTTCAATGAGCAGCATAGTTGCAGTACCTTTTTTGACCATTTCCTGCACAGTGTACCTTTAATGAAATACTCCTCTAATAGATTAAGAGTATGTAAACCTACCTTACCAAGCTAGTGGGCCAGCAGTAATGCATGCTACATCTCTAACTCTGTGTTTAGTATAGAAATAACAGGCACACTTTACAAATATATAATGTCCTCTTAAAAGACTAATCTGAATATGTACTTTGGGCACTGGGCAGTTTGTTTTATGTCCGCACATTTTATTGTACTTATGAACCGTGGACAGCCATTAAGTCCAATATTCTCACACATGCATAAAGGATGGGATAACAGTACATATAAAGGGTAGGATTTTTAAATGGATTTTAGATAAATAATACAAATTCTCCTCTAAAATGAATGTGTACTGTATAATTCATCAATGAAAATGCCACACACTAACAAATGAGATTAAGGTCATTAGTTCATGAAGGAGTAGGGGTGCCATATCAGGCACAGGGGTAGGCTAGTCAGTCCCTGTGTCTCAATCTCCGAACTTGTGTTCTTCGGGCACTATGTTTCAGTGCATAGGGCACTCAAACTGAAAATTTCGGTTGAGTCATAAAAGACAAAGGCTTAATCCCATGTCAACCCTGAGCCCTACGCCTTTCCCCTGCCAATCTTTTTTGTGCATTCACGTGTAGGGGTACTGGCATTCCCATTCACGTTAAGACCGATTTTAATTTAAGTATTTTCAATGTCATTGACGGTTTTAAAGTGGTAATAATTATTCCATTGCACCAAGTTTAACATTGTTCCAATGTGTAATGGCCCTTTTCTCAATGAAACGCAAGTGAAAAATCGCTATTAACGTCAAGACAATGCATGGAAGTCATGAAGGTTTTGCGAGGTTTGCGCACCACTGTTGTCCTTTTTTAAATTGTTGCGTGAGTAATTACAAGCAATATCGTTGGTTTAACCATAGAGAGGCTAGTTTTTGAATGCTATGGGAGTCATTCCGTGATTGTTGAAGGGACGCTTCACTGCTCCGTTTGAAGGGACGAGGGCCAAGGGGAAGGCGTAGAGGTAGGGGTAGAAGTTAGAAATAGGATTCGGCCTATTGTCACACCTACTCCGCTTTGAGTGAACCAAACTCAGTCCTCTTTAAATGGACCAAAAAGTGAACCAAGAGCTGTGTATTACAAAAAGAACCGGCTGCTCTTTCTGGTCCCGTTAGGCTTTTATGGTGTGTCAGCCCCTTTTTTGAACACACACCTCTCCTTAGAGCTCTCCTTAAATGATTACATCTGGTCACAATTATAACTGGTCAGGACTCATAACAGAACCTTACTGAGAACACATCAATAAAGGTCTCAGTACGGTTCACTTCCGAGGGGTCTGTGTACACTTTGAAGCGTTCATATGCACAGAAAATGCTAAGTCACTGGTCTGAGTTCACTTAAATGGCTGAAAGGGACCAGGTGTAAAAACATGTAACGTTGTCCCAATGTGTAATGATCATTTTCTCCATGAAAAGCACATGAAAAAAAAAATGCTATTAAAGTCAAACTAATAACTTGGAAGTCGTGAAGGAATCGTGATGGTTGTACAACACCATTGTCCTTTTTAAAATTGTTACGAGAGTAATTACAAGCAATATCATTGGTTTAACCATATGAGGGTCTCAATTCATAGGGGTTGCGTTGCAAGCCTTACCCCTTACTGCTCCGTTTGAAGGGACGAGGGGGCAAGAGGAAGCAGTAGGGGTAGGGGTAGAAATTAGAAATGGGATTGTGAAATTAGAAATAGGCCAATGTGTACCCAATGTGTTATACTTGTGACTATACTGTGAAACTTGAAACTCCATTCCCAGAGTTATTGTCTTTTTTGGGCCTGGTAGAACATGGCCATGAGAGTGAATTTCTTTCATATTCAATGAAAGCAACACCCATGGAATATATTATCAGTGATTTATTGATTATACTTAATCAACCTGCAATCTCAATGTTGGTAGTTGGTACGCTCATCCACTTAACATGTTGCACAAGTAAAAAAAAAAACCAAGTGGAGCTTGAAATTGAAATGGGCCTTTATGAAAGAATCATTCATGAAAATGGCATTGTTTATGGCCTAAAATCTGTCAGAACAACCTATTTCTTTATCAAGGTAACAAGCATGTGCATCCAGTGAGGAACAAAAACATTTTTTTACCCAGATTTACTTTCTAGTGACAATTCAACATTTTAATTGTGTATTTCCCATGAATATTTGTTATAAATAGATCATCTGTTAATTGCACACTACTTACCACAAATACTTTTTTCAGTGGTCATTTTAGCAGAAATTGCAACACTATTGTTGTAAGACTACTGTTTTGTAAATCTAGCATGCAATTTTGAAATTATTATCTTGAGGTAAAACCATTTAGTAGGAGGCTATAATTAGAGGATTTTACTATACTTTTTGTGTCAAATTAACCATTTATACTTACATTTGTACTTTTTGACATTGTTATGCTTAACGCTCTGGAGAGCTCTATATGCTTTCTATTTGTTGCTTTTCTATTCTGTCATATTATATTCCATTCTTATTTCTGCCCACTTATTGAAGGAAAGGTCTCCACCTAGACTCGCAATCTCTTCTGCTTCAGTAATTGCAGTCAAGCCTTCATCGCTATATCTTCTTGTATTACATTACATTACGTGTACATTGCATTTGGCAGACACTTTATAACCAAACCAACTTACAATCGAGAACATAATCATAGTCAACATCACTAGCAGATAAAAAAGTGCACAGGAAATATGCAGAAGAACAAGTGCATATGCATTTTTTTAGTAAAGTAGAGTGCACACGCATACACATCATGTCAAGAGTCTGGCCTGGGACTATGCCAGCTCAAGCATTAGTGTAGTAGATAGTCACAAAAGAGGAGAGTCTTTACTTGCTTCTTGAAGGCTGAAAGAGATGTGCAGTCTTGCTGGAGACTGTTCCACCACTGGAAAACAACAACAGAGAACAGTCTTGACTGGGAGTACCTAGAGCGAGCAGGTGTCAGAGCCAGACAGCTTGGGCTGGAGGAACGCAGTTCTCTTCCAACAACATAAGACTTTAGTAAGTCCTTCAGATAAACTGGAGACGTTCCCGCGATGGTTTTGTAGGCAAGAGTCAAGGCCTTATGCTTCATCCGGGCGGTGATCGGTAGCCAGAGCAACTCAATGAATAGAGGAGTAACATGGGTCCTTTTGGTTGATTGCGTACCAAACGTGCCGCTGCATTCTGGACCATCTGCAGTGGTTTTAGAGCACAAGCAGGTAGTCCTGCCAGAAGGGAGTTGCAGTGGTCAACACAGGACCGTGGCCTGAACCAGTCATTGTGTAGAATATTGGATCAGCACGGGTCGGCTTTTCAGCATGCTGGACATCTGGAATCGACAGGTCTGGGTGACTGAGTTGATGTGGTTGGAGCATGACAGCTCGTCGTCAATCATGACTCCAAGGTTTTTGGGGTGACAGTGGTGGAGCCCATTGAGTTCAAGTTCAAGTTGAAGTTTTATTTAGCCATATCAACTGTATAAAATACAGTTGTTAGGAATGTAATTTGGTGTGCTCACACAACAATACAACTAAAGACACAAAACTAGGGGGGGGGGTGTATGAAAGAAACAAGGGGTACATAAATAAATAAACAGTCATACAAAAACACTGGATACATTGAAAAGTGCAATGGAATATTTAATGTACGTGATCACAGGACGGGATTAAATTGCTGTTTTGCACTCTGGTGAATTTTACATTCATTCTAAAGTAGTTTATAAGATAATGTTTTGTTTGCTCCCATAGACTTGCACTTACTGTAATTTGGCTATTCTGTTCAACTCAGCACCTTCATGAATAATGCTTGGTAATACTGCAAATATGGGAAAATCAAAAAAGGGTGGACTGTTCCTTTAAGAGTGTGCATATTTATGCAACCATGTTTATTTAAGTTTTTTATTTACTAGATTTCCCTTTAAAGCTTTGAGTTTTCTATTGCATTGTCCAGGTTATATTTTATGTTGAATGTGGAAAAAAGTTGTGAAATTATTTGTCTTTCTGTCATTTTTTCCACGTCAGAAAAACCTGGCATTTGAACAGGAGTATGCAGACTTTTTATAGGTAGGTACTGTAGTTTCAAAAGTGTATCACCAGGAACAAAATGCAGAAGTACATCGTTGGCCTAAGAAAGCAATATCCATGTTGGCATTCATAATCTGATGCACACTAATTAGTTGTATGCATTGTAAGATGATGTTCCTTGTGTACATATCACTTGCTGGGTATGGCTATGTACTCCGACTGGTTTACCTATAGCAGCTTTCTTGATAAACACCAACATGCTGTGCCTATTCCACTATCTAGTGAGAGCCTGAGTGCCTCTTGCTTACCGTATGTACACATAGCGCTCAATGGCCCCCTCTCCAGGGATCTCACACCACAGAGACACAGGACTGGTCAGGGAGTCCCTAAAGTGAGGCTTGCACCTGTAGCGGGAGTGTGTATGTTAATTTGCCAGACACTGAGTGGCCACTTCTCCTCTTACCACTCCCGCCCCCCTCTGGGAAAGAGGAACCATGCCCACAGGGAACAGGACTGGTGTTGTCTTGTCTCTGCTACTTTGACACAACCACCCACCTCCACCCACCACTTTTCCTGCCTACCCCCGAACCCTATCCAAAGTGCTTTCTATTGCGAAAAAGCCTCAGGAAATAAAGCCTATTATTATTTTCACCATCACAGCCCACACACACGTTCTTTAGAAGAGGAGAAAATATGGTGTGTGCATGGTTTGTAATAAATGCTTCTCTGATGTGCATTAACATTTTCACATTGGCACACATTATATCACATTAAAGTCATAAATGGGTGTAAATGCATTTGGCCATATTTCTCTCTCTCTCTCTCTCTCTCTCTCTCTCTCTCTCTCTCTCTCTCTCTCTCTCTCTCTCTCTCTCTCTCTCTCTCTCTCTCTCAACACCAGCATATCATATACAACATCAGCCTCGTGAACAAAGAGAGTATTACACATCATGATAAAAATTCACAATCTATCTGTTGGAATGCTGCCCTTCCCGTGACCATAATATCCCATGCTGTGTTTGTACAGAGTGTTTCCCGGGGCCATTATTTCTGGCTCCCAGGCCCATGCATGCATAATATGGTTCAGCTTCTCTTTTCCATTTCACCACAACGCTGCAATGTAGTACAACCAGAGATGAGCATGAACAAGCATTATTATTATGATGATGCTCACCTATCACCTATTTTTTACAGAGCCTCCCAAGTGTTTCTGAATGATGCAGGTGCAGAGATAATTAAATCTCAAGTGAATTTTGCATACCGTATATCCTGGCGTGTGACTGGAAAAGGGGACATTTTTGTGTCTTAACCATGTTAAGTAAGTAGCAAGGCTGACAATGGAAATGTAGGCCTACAACATTTGATTTTATGAAGCCTTGTTTAGTATAGAGTGTGAAGGAATCTGTACATTGCCCCCAATCACACATAACATTTCAATGTCCATGTATTGTTTGATACGCGTTTGAATAACACTTTTAGACTGTGAGATGGCAAATAAAAGCTCCCTTTTTCTATGGCATCAGGATGTACTGAACTTCCCATCCCCCAAACTGCTGATTTGAAATTGCCTATCGATTGCTATTGGCTAAGACGATTGTCGCCTTCACAGGCTCGGGACTTCTCGAGACAGCTGACGACACTGCTCACGTGACAACCGAGTTCTGGACTTTGGCACATGAACGCCACTGATCCCGGAACAATCGGAAATCATGCGTGTTTTGTTTTGGTTCTCTTTTCTTTTTTTCACCTCCACTTGAGCCTCCACACCCACGACATACCATTTTAGCTGAAGTAAGCTAAATTAAACAGTCAGAGACCAGCATTGCTGTCATATATGCATCTGCAATTGAATGACATCAACTGGTGTTGTTGATAGTGATTACAAGACGATATTTTAGCTTTTATGATACTGTTTACATGTCAGTTGCATGCATGGGCGCCATGTTGATGATGCGTGTCTCGTCACCCAAAACACAAGCTCGGGAACTCGTTGTTCTATACTTCCGCCAGAGATCAACCTCGATAATTATCGATCTGACATTGCGTCACCAAATGTTCACTCCCACTTTCCCGAGGTTTTAGGTCGGCTTTCTGGGGATTCTCGACTTTTTGAATGAGCTATATCACTGTATGTGACATCATCCAATGTGACCTCACTTCCTGTGGAGGGTGTTTTAAATTCAGACCCTGGCTTTGTTCTTTCTTCTTTGTCTGTATCTTTACCTGTTAACACCTCCTCATTGGAGAGAGGGGGTGGGGAGGCCTGTGGACAGGCCTTTGGGGCCTATTGGCCTCCCCTCTCTCTCTCTCAAGCAAATAAACCTTCTGAATTTCAACTATTGCACTGGAACTGGTCTTAAATATTAATTATTAGTAGTTAAACTTAGATACTATCAGATACTATCAACTGTATGCACTTACAGTATATATTACTCCATCATACTACATTTACCGCTGGCTCTTATTACAGAGGCAGTTTAATAAAGTGTAGTCATAAAAAGTAATTCAAATGCCCCTTTGTCACAAAAAACACAATTCTTGGTGTTGACATGGCATTTTCTTAACCATTTAGACCATGTTCATATTCTACAATTTAATCCAAGTTGATTATATAAGCAGGTTCATACACTTTATACGTAAACAGTGATTCAAAGCTAACTCCATTGGCAACTTACTAAGAAACTAACTGGTTAGCAACGTTACTGTTGAGAGACAGGGTTCAGCACTTAAGTGTGTGGTCCAGCGCTTACACACACTGCTGTCCAGTTGAGCAGTAGAGCAGAGAAATGACCCTCTCTCCTTCCCTCTGATTCAGAGCATGATGAAGGATGCCCAGGGACACGGAAACAAAGCCACTTAGCTCCCCGAAATCGACAACTTTTTATCCTAATTCACCACTCTGGATTCTTCTCATTTTTATTCCCTGGAAATCTTTTAGACTGGGTGGTAAAGAATGGGAGCAGCAAAGGTCCTCCCAAAATGTCAGCAACTTTCATCATTATCACTGAGGCATTGATGCGGACATTATGAAGGCTTGATTTGCCATCTAGACACAAAGGGTGCAGTTTCTGCTAGAAGCTTTCCAGTTATATAACCTAGGGCTACGTACAGCATCAGGATATAGTCCCTGCAGTATGGTGCATTAACTTGCACTCTCCTGTCAGCCGCACCAAACCGCTGGCAGTTCTTCATGGAAAAGTGAAGTTAAACATGAAGAGTTCAGATGCAAAACCCCCTAAGTGCCTTTTCAGAAAATAATCTTAATTCATTTTTATCTAATACAAAGATATCAAAATTGCATATTTTTACATTTTATTTATGCAATATAACTATTTATATGTATTATCAAGTACATAAATGTAAACTAAACCAACAGTGGGGGTTCTCTAAAAATATAGAAGTGCATGTCTTCAGAAATGGAGTTAGGGGGTTTTGCATCTGAACTCTTCATATGCACGCTAGTGTACTGGCAGTGCTATGTCTCTGGTCTGTATACACTATTGGTCGATTGTGTCATGGGGCAGTCAGTGGACATGTCATCAACGTAAATTGACCAGTAATAATAAATGCATAACATCCCCAGGAGCATTGAAAAATAAATAACCTTAATATACCAGCACTAATGTGCGTGCGTGCAAACACAGACACACACACGCAAGCACCCATGCCTGCACATGGACACACACAGCCTTATGCATACATTCATCCATGTATAAAGTGTAAAGATTAGTTATGATTCATTCTCACATTCTCTGTACAGCTGTGCACCCCAGGCCTGAGATGCCGTTTGAGGATAATTGCGAGTGAAAACAACAAAAATGTTTGATCAGGGTCTGAAAATGCAAAAATCTACGGAGGCCCAGAGGTGACATGGAGGAGGAAAACATTTTTGAGGAAACGTATGCAATGGAGACTAACACTTTTGCGAGATAACGCAAATCTTTTGCGAGATAACGCAAACCATTTGCGAGATAACGCAAATATTTTTGCGAGATAACGCAAATTAAAACTTACATCTGCGGGTTCACCACTTTGATTTGCAGCACACTTTTTGGTCACCGGGGGGCAGTCTGAACCAACACGAGTACGGCTTTGACACACCACAGCTGTAGGGGTAGGCTATTCAATTCACCACTACTGTTGTTGGATAACAGCGAGAGGGATGCTGACAGTCAAAAACATTACTACCGCTGGAAGGACGTGCAAGGATACCGTTATTTTATCCATTGTTTTGTGTTAAATAAACAACAGATTTTGAGACACCCCGTAGCACTTTGCTTTGCGCACGGACACAAGGGGGAATATAGGATTTTTTGGACGACACGTGTCTGCACTGCAGAAGCATGACAGAATTAAGGAGGGCAGTCGGGACGACTTTTACTGAACGGTTCTTTTCAAAGATGATTAAGCATATGAAGATAATTTTGTCATATCAAGACCCATATGTGAATTATGTAGGCTAATTTTAAAATGGGCCTGACGTTGAGGCAGCACGCTGTATTCTTTCTTTCTTTTTATTGAAACGTTGAAGTCGTTTGTTGCGGTTCTCCCCTTTTAATGTATAGGCTAAATCAAGGCTATCACAGCCATGCAGCTTAGACTTGTAACAACTCCGACATTTGGAACTATCCAAAGTGGGCATTCATGGTTAATAGTTTTCTCAGACAGACTTGGATTGGATTGGATTGGATTGGATGTCAGACTTGGATTAATGTTTCTTAACGCAGTTACGTCTGAACCAACACACGTAGCTATATAGGGCCTACGGCTTTGACACACTTCAGAGCAACTGCTGTCATTCATTCTCATGATGTCAACAATGCCAGGTCAACAATGGCAAAAAAAAGTTTGGGAGTTAGGATAGGAAGGCTAGACCAGAGACGATCTAAAATTTAAATGAATTAAATAATCTTTGGCTAGTTATAGACTATCCGTGACTCTGGGCCGTCGGCAATTAATTAAAATAATAATTACCAATTTCAAACAGATGATTGCTCGACTACGCCACTGAGGGAATTTCGCCCCCAGAATTTATTTAGACTTCAACTGTTAAACCCAGCAGCACATGTTCGTTGAGGTCGGACCACATTGTCTTACCCTTTCTTTTTTAAATTTACAAACAGTTAAAATAGATTAGGCCTAACGGCTATTGGACACCCGCACCCCCCACATGGGCCAAGGAGGCCAATGTTTCCCCCACTAGTAGTACACAGCACAGCAAACCAAAATTAAGGAATGAAATTAAAATACAAAGCACGGCAAACCCACAACGATACCACTGCACACTTGTGTTTTACTTTTACGCACAGCAAACGAGATATATTTAGGGGTAACCCGCATGCACGCTGGGCGGCCCAAGTGGTGTGAGGTGAACCAAAAATAAACAAAAGAATGATACAAATAAACAAAACGACAAACAGAGAACTCTCACTTTCTCCTAAATCACACAAAATAAGAACTGAAAGCAAAGGGGGAAACGTGACACATTCGCGCACGCACACACACACACACAGTCACTCTCCAATATAAACAGCAGCCCGCAGACAGACCAACAGGTGGATCCACAGGTACCACGGACAGCGACCGATCCACAGGTACCACGGACAGCGACCGACCGACCGAAATCGCCGGGCAAAGGGCGCAAAAAGCCTGGTTCCTATAACGCCAAGTACGAAGTTGGCCTAGTGAACCAAATGTGGCCGCGCTTACAGTCGCACCCCCGGCCGTCATAGACCAAACTCCACGAAATTGTCCCTTTCTCGTGAAGCGAGGCTCTACACGGGCTCGACTCCCCAGCGGCACCACACACACAAACAAAAGGCAAAGTTGCCACAAGCACACAAACAATCTGACGGTTCCCTCCGACTCCGAGCAGATTGTGCCAACCTTTTAAAAGCGTGCTAAGTTTTGCCAATTGGTGCCTACTGATCACATGGCGCACAAGCGCACGACAGACTTAATGATGCGGCTTAAACACATCCCATCATGTTACACCTACACTACAAGTGGTGACTCAAAGGTGGGTAGGCTAAGCTGTGCAGCGGTTAAGGGGCTGTCCGAGAATTGTGAGGGGTGATATTGGGACTGAAAATGGACATGTGAGAGCATTCCAGCATTCCCTCGTCCCTGTCGGCCCGTACGATACCCTGGATAGCTACCTAGAGGGAGCAAGCACCACCAACCAGCGCATCGAGTATTGGTGGGGGATTCTGCGCCGCCAGTGCGTAGTAGAGTTTTGGCTGTCACTAGTGTGTGACACTAGTGTGCCGTCAGAGATCATCTGGTGTGCCATGGAAAATTAAATGGCTGTAGGCCTACCTTTATAGACAATACGGTTGTATTTTCAGTTAACATTTTCATTGGTGGTGTGCCTTGGCACAAAGGTTGAAAACCAGTGGTAAACGGAGTGAAATTCTCACGTATTGATGTGCATTGGTGTAGAATGGTGGATGAGGTGCATGTGTGCGCGCACGTGTGTGTTCTGGGGGGAGCGCCAGTCTGGGTCATACTGGTAGAGCAGTAGTTCTCAACCATTTTTTGAACAAACGCCCCCTGAACCTCATCATAAGCATCCCAATCCCCCCTTGATCCCTCCCAGCGCCCCTTGTTTTTAAAAATATATAATGGACTAATTACCCCCGATGGCAATAAGCACCAACCCTATCAGCTATCCTTATCAACTAGGGCTGTCCAAAGAGGTTATAGCGCTAACGTTGAGAAATATTAGGGAGCGTGTGTGGGGTGCAGAGGATTCTGAACGGGGTGGGCATAGGGGGCTATAAGGTGATCAATGAAGGGGTGGAATGGGAGGGCTATGGCCAGTGTGTGTGTGTGTGTGTGTGTGTGTGTGTGTGTGTGTGTGTGTGTGTGTGTGTGTGTGTGTGTGTGCTGTGTCCCGCCACACCTCGGAAAAACTGTCCTGTCAGTGTTTTAGTTTGCGCAAGGTTGCGTTAGGCAACGGCCCTTTATGCCCGTTACGCTATGATTTTGGACTGCTTACAACAAAGACAGAGCATCAATGCCAGTGCGCTATCGCCCTTCTGCCAAACTTGACACTTCTCCATGAACTTTTGACAGTTGTTAGTCATCTCTGTGAGCTCTGCGTTAGATTTCAGCGATATCTCTCAGTGCTACAGGGTCGGAAACCATGGCACCATGGGGCACGCGGCGGTACGAGTTACATCCAAAAGTAATTTGTGTTCGCTAAAAGCCATCACTGTAAAACTGGTTCACAATTAAAAGCAAATAACTATTTCATTTCCTCCATTTACCTAAGACCCGATGTCATGTAAAACAGGAGGAATTTTCTACCACAGGAAGGAAATATGTCGCTTTCTATTCATTGAGCTACTGCGTGAAGTTCCGTGATCTGCCATCATGTCATGCGTTAAGAAACAATCCAAGTCTGACCGAGAAAACTATTAACCAATGCCCACTTTGGATAGTTCCAAATGTCGGAGTTGTTACAAGTCTAAGCTCTCTGCATGGCTAAGCAGTGATAGCCTACTTGATTTAGCCTATTATAAATTAAAAGGGGAGAACCGCAACTAACGACACATTGCGTTGAAAGTTTCAAGAAAAAGAAAGAAAGAATACAGCGTGCTGCCTCAACGTCGAGGCCTATGTTAAAATTATTCCTACATAATTTACATGTGGGTCTTGATATGACAAAATGATTTTCATATGCTTCATCATCTTTGAAAATAACCGTTCAGTAAACAGTTGTCCCGTCTGCCTTCCTTAATTTTGTCATAAGAGCTTCTGCATTGCAGACACGTGTCGTCCAACAAATCCTATATTTCCCCTTGTGTCCGTTCGCAAAGCAAGGTGCTACGGTGTCTCTCAAAATCTGTTGTTTATTTAACATAAAACAATCTATAAAATAGGCCTAACGGTATCCTTGCACGTCCTTCCAGCGCTAGTAGCCTTAATGTTTTTGACTGTCAGCATCGCTCTCGCTGTTATCCAACAACAGTGGTGGTTGAATTGAATAGCCTACCCCTACTTGCCTGGTTAACACCAGACCTAATCACAAGTGTTTTTCAGATCGAAACGATTGTGTAGAACTAAAGGCAGTATGGGAGTTCCCAGGCTATAATACCCCTACAACTGTGGCGTGTCAAAGCCGTACACGTGTTGGTTCAGACTGCCCCCCGGTGACCAAAAAGTGTGCTGCAAATCAAAGTGGTGAACCCTGCAGATATAAGTTTTAATTTGCGTTATCTCGCAAAAGATTTGCGTTATCTCGCAAAAGGTTTGCGTTTTCTCGCAAATAGTTTGCGTTATCTCGCAAAAGATTTGCGTTATCTCGCAAAAGTGTTAGTCTCCAGTGCATACGTTTCCTCAAAAATGTTTTCCTCCTCCATGTCACCACTGGGCTTCCGTAAATATCTGACCATAGGCAGGTTTATGGTATTTTTAGTGGTGCTTTAGCATCACCTTGAATTAGCTAGGTGCCCCCTAGCTCAAGAGCTTTTAAAATATTGTGTTGTGTGAAAATGTCTGGAAGTGAATGCAACTGTGCAGTTATGTTGCCTTGCTCCTGTGCCCGATCTGGCAACCCTGCCAATCCACGGTGACATGCGACACCAAAATACTTTCTACCATGAAGACTCGAGAGGCAAATGAACGTTATTAACATTTATTGAACAATAGACATGATACAAAAATGCATGAATCCGTTTGGCGAACAATTTACACTTGATACAAAATGCATGAATCTGTTTGGCGAAGGTTCCCGCCTTCGCGTTGAACTCCTGGGTAGGACGGCATATCCTCCAGCGGAGATGGAGGCGGGCGTAGCCTGCCCCCTAACAGACGGGAACCACTGGTGACGGTGGACGGAGGGGTGGTGGTGGCTTCAAAGTCGGCTTAACTGGAAAGCAGAGAACAGAATAAGTGACTGATTTTTAAACAAACGTGAATGCGATCCATTGGCTGAGAGGGAACGATGCATGAGTGATGCGTAACGGGGAATCCCCAATCTCGCGTTGTGATTGGTTGACGATCCTGGGCAGTGATGACGCATGTATGATCTGTCAAAAGGGAGATTTGATGGTTAGCCTAGTAAGTTTGACAGCCGAGAAATTCGAGTCTCCCTGGTAGAATTTACGCAAGCTCCCATTTCACTTTTCGCTGCTATTGATGATGGGCTCTCTACTGACCATTTGGTGTGTGTGTCAGTCAAAATGAAAAAAGCCCAGCATCTGCATGAGTTACAGAGTAAGGTAACAGAAAGGGGAGTCAAAAATATCGAAATCTAATTATTTTCTCATATCGCCCAGCCCTAAACCCAGGGCCGGATTAAGATGGCCTGGGGCCCCTAGGCTACAGGTTTCCGTAGGGCCCCCGGAAGGCAAATTTCACAACAAATTTACATACACAATGTCAAAATTACGAGCTAGAAATTAAGGATAACATTTCTACTAACTCTACTCAACACAACACTTCCATTTTCAATATTGCATCCTGTCGCAATTCCGCAATTGTTCAGTTTTGGCCCATCAGGGCCCCCTGGCAGGTGGGGCCCCCTACGTTGCAGCCATATCTAGCCTGTGCATGAATCCGGCCCTGCCTAAACCGTAGTATGCCTTGGAGCTGCAGATCTTCAAAATGCCACCAAGTGAGACTGAAAGTGAACGTGCATGGTTGAGATGACAGTGTGTGAATGCATGACTAGTTAATCTTTACTTTACAAAAAAACAAAGATCTGGAGTGCTGTGGTAGATCATGCTTATAACACATATCATGTTACCCATGAGATCCAGGTTTCGAATCAGACCTGGGTTGTTTCCCAATCTCACCCCTTTTGTTCTCTCCCCAGTCATTTCCTATAATCTCGCCCATCTAATAAAGGCACAAAGACCCCCCCATTAACAACTCCCATGGACTTTTGAGTTTTGACTTTTGGTTTATTTGTTAGGTCTGAAAGCTGTCCAAAGCTGTTGAAATGTGCCATTCATTATCTGAAAGGATATATCACTCCTATGTGTGTTTTATATGGTACAGAAAACGTCAGCATTCCATGTCAAATGTGAATTGTTTTTCATCACATAATTGGAAACAAGCCTATTTCATTCAAACACAGAGAGAAAGTCTTGGTTAGACATGTGCCCACCTTGTGACTGTTGTTTTTTTGCCATTGACATTACATTGTGTGACATCACTTGCTTCCTACCACTCTGAATTGTTGTGTTGATAGCCATACCACTGTCAAAAAACTTTGTTTTGACAGATCAAAGATCATGCAGTGTTCAGTGTCCACGAACACTCCATTTTTATAGCGGCAGAGACAGGCAGTGAAGTTGTCTGCAGGGTCTCTCGTGTTCAGGTCAGGTGGATGTGAGCTGAAGGCCTAGTGATGTGTAAAATGGTGAACTTTGAGGAAGAGGTAACAACAGGGTCATGACATTTTAGATGACCTGATGACTGGCTGGTTGCTTGTGACTCAGTCACAGTCAGATGTCCTGTGCCGAGGGTTCTTTTTTCTTTTCAGGAAAAATGTGCACACTAGATTGTGTAAAATCAACGATTGTACTTCAGAAAAATGCTGTGCCTTATATTGGAATAGTTTTGGATGTAAAGGAGGAGGACATATTTGATTTCAACTTCACAGTAATTAATTGTTGTGGAAGTGTTATATTCTTATTATTTTTTCACAGAGTTTCACGTGTTGAATTGACCCAGCGAAAGGCAATGACCACAGTTTCAGACTAAAAAGCCAATTAGGTGCAATTCCATTCCATGTGTGACAGAGATACAGAAAAAGATAAATCTGCTTAAAATCTGGTGGCATGATAGTCAGGTCAAGAGCAATATAAATATTGTTTCTGAGCTCCTGAAAAATCAGGAACTCCTCCCAAGCAAGCAACCATAAGCAATCCAAGGGAGGCAGGTCAACCATGCAGTTTGGGAAATGTTAATTGTTATGTTCTTGGTCAGACCAAGACTACTAGCCATGATAGCCTGGCGACCCAAACCCCCACAGTCACTCTCCACTTCCTGACTTCCTTTTTGCATGTGGTATTAGCGGACAAATCATTCCAGTGGAGGTTCCACAGATGATCGAAGAGTTTCCTCAAGGCTTGGCCTGTGTGCTATTGCAGCCATAGTATTTACTGATTGTCAGTTGGGAGGGGTTTCATTTCATTGCTGTGTCACTGTTCCCTCAGGTCGCATTGCAAGTTGGGCTATCTTCTTCCTTGACAAAAGTTAACTATGTTTTTCATGGTTTTATTGGCATGGTTCATGACTATGGACTATGGACTATGATTTTACTATGATTTAATGATGGTTCAACTATAGTTTGTCTGTACCCTTTCAAAAAGTAGCCATGGCTTTACTATGAAAACTAATCCATACATCATGGCTGCCTACAAGAACTTGTTCATGGTTTTCATGATTTTTTGGATAACCGCAAAAAAACAATGTTTGTGATGGTTTAATGATGGTTTATGGCAAAGAGTATACTATCGTTAAACCATGGTTACATCTCATGATTACCCCCCAAAAATAAGCCATAGTAAAACTATGGTTGGATCAGAGTACTTAACATGTAACCATGACATACAATGGTAGTACCATGTTTACAACCTTAAAACCATGGTGAAACCAAAGTAAACCATGTTGGTTTTTCTAACGGTACCTAAGGTGTTACTCAGCTGCACTGCAGCAGCAAACCACCCGGGCAACCATAATTCTGAAGTAGAAGTCTGACGCCTGTTGCAAGAGCTGTTCCATCTCAGGGCTAGAATTGCTTTTTACATATTACTTATTACCCTTATTAAAACCACACAACTCTCACCAGAGGCATTGAAGTGCTGAACATTCATTTTTCATTTTGTAGAACTACCCACAGTAAAAGTGTGTTCTTTTAAATCTGTGCATGTTTGCTCTTTCATTTTGTTTGCACAGTGTTCGTTTTTATACCTTTGATGAATTGAATGTAATCAGTTTTTTTTCTCAAGTATGAAGGCTTTGCTCTAAAGATAGAGCATTCCGTGAATTCGGTGTTAGCATCAGCATCATACAAACGTGTGCATCATGCACGCATAAATTAAATTTAAATGCATGCATACATAAACACACACCTCATGAGGCCATGGCACTGTGTGGTTAAAAATACACACACTGACTTTACAGCACTTTTTGTCAGCATTTAATTTAATCCTTGCCCATAGACAGTAAACTTGCACGCTAGCATGTTTGAATTAAAAGGGGGGAAAAAGCTAAGCAGAAGTGGAAACTTATATAGGCTACGTATGCTGGGCTGAAGGACCATTAAATATGAATGTGGGCCTACTCGACACCAAATGAGAAAAAAAACTCTCCTGGTTACTACCACAGCATTAATTTCTCGCTCTGAACTCAGCACCCTGCTCAGCAGGACGGATGAACCAGCAGTGGGTATCACACTATCGCAGTCCCACAGGGGTGAGCTAGGCTAATACTATGGAATAAGGGGGTTCCCTAGTGCATACTGCACACGCACACACGTCCACGTGTGCCCACACACACACACACACACACACACACACACACACACACACACACACACACACACACACACACACACACACACACACACACACACACACACACACACACACACACACACACACACACACACAGCTAGAGCGTATTAAAGTTTAACAAGCATAGTACGGTTGAAAACTCTAGGGCCAGGGTACAAAGTAAACCCTCCAAACATTCACACACTGGGCTGTGTGTCCACACCGATATGGTGGCTAATGTAGCCTGAATCCATCAATTTTAGAGAAGGCAAGAGGTCTTAGGCCATCAGTGGTGGTTAAAAAAAGCCACTTCCCTAGTATCAAGCAGCTATTATTTCCCTGATATGACCACGGTAACACAGAAAGACACTTAGCAGGACATTTTAAATAGAAAATAAAGTGGTATCCTTAAAACAAATTAATAAAAAAAAAACATAACCTATAGCCTACATTGTAAATGGTCTGGAGATGTCATAAGGATTTCAGCCAGTTAGTTTGAACAGTTAATGTATGATTCTTGCTCTTCTCCTTGCTAACAGTATTCACATTCTATAACAACATACCATCATGTCTTCTACAGGTCAGTTAGCCTCCACAAGACCGCTGGTTAATAATTCATCTTGGCTGAATTATGCATCTCTGTGGATGGAGACTGCCGCTGTGAAATGGAGGTCTTCGCTAGTAAAGACAAGCATCCTGGGATGTATTCATGAACATAGAAGCAAAGATGACTAGTCTTTCTGTCTTAACATCATCTCCCCAACGGCCAATGTGCGATGAATTTTAATCCAGAGGTGCAAGCCCTGTCTTCATTCTAAATGCCATGACTAATGTGCCACTGGGTTGCTGTTTTTTCTTCTACTTGAGTATTGTCTGCAAAAGCCTCCTATGAGTTTTGGTTGGCACACAATATCCATCTATTTGTAGACAAATTTGAAATGTGTAATACTTGTAAAATCACTTCAAATGAAATCACTTTACTTCACTGTTGTTGTTTTCACAAAAATCAATTGCCTCTTCCCTCTCCTATTTACCTTCCCCTTCCCTTCCCATTTCCTATATTCTCCGATTTCCTGCAGCATTCCCATGAAGCTGGTCTATTGTGTCTAGTTATTAATATCTTTCATCTACGCACAAGTCAGTATTACAATAGTCATGAAAATTCTTATTCTGTATCATATCGGTGACAATCTTTTACACAAGATGAAACACAGAAGAACATGTCCATAGAATTCATGAAGCCAATATGGTGTGTGCTCGCACATCTCCCACCTTGCCGGCAAAAAGTGCCAATTCAGTCATCTCGCAAGTGCAAAAGTGAGCTTTTACCACCGCCCAAACCTTTATTTCTAGTATTTTGTTTGTTCTTTTATGACTTATTTATAAGACAGGATGGTCAAGTCGTGACAGGAAACGAATGGGAGAGAGATGTGGGTTAGAATCGCCATAGGACCCGGGCCGGAATAGAACCCTGGTCGCCGGTGTAGCAGCCCAGTGCCCTACTAGTAGAGCCACGGCAGGGCCACAATTGCCCAAAGCCGGTTTGCATTCGCCATGCAGCTTATTTGCCGTCGCCAGCTGATTGAAAACATGTACGAACTGCTGACTGCTGGTCGGTTGAGTGCGCACCACCTCATCCTACAGATCACAAATCCGACCATATTGTCGCTTTGCATGACCAGTTGAAAATAGCCATAAGAAAAACAGTTTACTTTCATATACGGTCAATCTTAGATAGCCATTATAATCTGGTTCTCTTTCATATCGATTCGATCGCCATCTCTATGGGAGGACGCTCATTGGCTATTTGACCTGACGAAAACCCTTTCTAATAACTCCTGAGGACAAATGAGCTACGTGGGGGCAGGACGACCATTTTGTCAAAACCACTTGTTTTACTCGCAAATCCTCACATTTTGCTCTCTTCTGCTGACTACTCGACCGACTGGGTTTAAAGGAGAAATCTGATGTGAAATGGCTTAAATATTGTTAAAGCATTATGCTCAGCACTAACTTTTTCCACATACCTCACCTCCATACGTCCCTTGCATTCAGAAATCCAGCGCTAGTTAGACGATGCTAACATTTCTCATTTGCCTGCCAGTCTGTCAGCAGCAAAGTAGCCATCGTTATAAATCTCTATCTTCCACCTTTTTACGAGGCTCAAAGTCATTTTGTAGAGTCGCGGAGTTGTTGACATGTAAAACGAGGCATAGATAACTTTGATAGCGCAATTTGTTTAGAAAAAGGGTCATTCTTACAGCAGGCTGCGCCACAGCCGGATACAGCCTGCGCCACAGTCGGTTTACAGTTACAGCCTCTCCACTCATCACTTTTCCGGGTGGTACTGCACTCCAGGGGCACCAACGGGTGAGCGCAGACTCCATTTAGAATGAAGGGGCTGCACTCTTTCGACAGCACCCCCTAGGTGAACTGCAGGCATGGATCCAGAGAGTGGAGAGGCTGTAACTGTAAACCGGCCCACAGTAACCATGTCCCCATTACACCACAATTTTGGTGACTGTTACTATTTTTTATTGGGGGCATTGAAAAAAATATCATAACTAGAAATGCACTCAGAATGCAGACCTCTGCCAAGGAAGCTGTTAGAACATTTGACTTTGTTACACCCTATTTTTATTTTTGCCTCATTTCTGTGGAGATAGAAACTGGAATGTCAAAATTCGCCACTAGGGGCGTCTAGATTTGCAGGCTAGCAAGGGTGAGAAATCTTTTTTAAAAAGTCCTAGTTCCGGTTCGTGGTCCGGATCACCACCAAAATGTAATCAGTTGTTCCTTTGGTAATTTCCAACAACTCCGCAACAAAGTTTCATCCAAATACGTTTTTGAGTTAACAAACTAACAGACAGACAGACAGACAAACCAACGCGACCGAAAACATGATGTCCTTGGCGGAGATAATGACACCAGATTTTCATTCAAGACTGCCCAAGGAAGAGAATCAGCAGCATCTTCACCACAGCCGAGCAATAGTAAAAGAAATGTACATGAGTTACACAGAGTAAACAATTATAAAGTTGTAGGTACCAAGTATTTGGACACCTTGCAATATGCAACGAAAGATGGAATGTGGACATGGAGTGAATATACTATATGTCTCACCATCAGTAGTAGCAACTGCAAAAAGCAATAGTAAAAAGTCTGCAGTGATCATTCATGTCAGTGCCTGATAAGATGGGCACTCATTCGTTTCTCTGCCAAACAGAAGAAAGTGTTCAATCACACCAGTCAAGAAAAGAATCAGATATTCTTATCTGTCCCTGGTGAATTACAGCATTGTGTGTCATATTCACCATGTGGACACTGCTGGGTAGGCAGCACAAGGGGAGTGACTAAGCATCTTTGGAGATGTCTATGTATTTAAGGTGTCTTTACCATCTTTTCAGATGGGGGAAGATTTCATCATGTTGAATTGCATTTTCAAGTCACTGTGTACTTAACAATTAAAAAAGAAAAAAGAAAACAATCTGATAACAAACATTGCATTGTGTGATGTGCTTTTTATTTTAGTTCATTTAAAAAATATTTTCTCAGGGCTTTTGTACCTTTATTATTTGATAGGACAGCGAAGAACAGTCAGGAAATGGGTTAGAGAGAGAGATAGGGAAGGATCAGCAAATGACCCGGGCCGGAATCGAACCGGGATTGTCAGTGTAGGAGGCCAGTGCCTTACCTTAAGAGCCACGGTAGGGGAATTTTAGTCCATTTTATAATCTGTTTTGTTTGAATACTAAATTTGTCTTTTGAATAGAAAGGGGTAAAAACCAAGCATTTGACTCTGACATCTTATGCGTGATTACTTTGTGGTTGCTATTGAATGTAAACACTGCACTAAATTTAAATGCCTTCAACCCCAGTAAGACAGAGAGTCACAACTAAAATAGATCTCCGGTGGCGAGATGTCAAACTCGTCCTGTAATGGTCTACTGAGCATCTAGTTTTGCCTGAGATGTTCCAAGGCCAAAAAGACGGGGGGAATGAAACACAGTGAATGAAATAGTTTCTTAGAAAATGGCAATCACACAGACACATACACACAGACACACACACAGACACACACACACAGTTTAGCACTTTTATTTGGATCGCAGCACATTAAAAGTTATACAGACCCAAATACTGATGGAAATCAGAAATCACAGAGTTGTATAGGTATGATCATGTTGTTATTCAGTCCAATATTTATGGATAAATATGGCATCTCCGTCTCCAAACACCAGACACACACACACACACACACACACACACACACACACACACACACACACACACACACACACACACACACACACACACACTGCAGAAGACACGTTCACACAAAATGAGTTTAAATATGCTGTGAATCAAATGTGTGAAGCTTGATTTATTTTCAGGGATTCCTTACAGGGATTCCTTACAATTCCCTACAATTTCAGGGATACCTTATAATGTATACAACAGAAATTTTGAACGAACAAACTGGACTGTGTTTCCCAAAAACATTGAAGTAATACTTAAGCCTAGTACTTAAGTATGAGGTTAGGCAATATATCACATAACTAAAATGTTATACAATGATGTTATAGGCCTACATACAATATATGAATAAAATGCTTGTGCAAAGTGCAGCAGTTCAATTTGCGGTCACTACAGGGCTTCTAGATTTGTACGCTAGCAATGGTGAAGAATCTTTTTTTAAAAGTCCTGGTTCCGGTTCATGATGCAGATCACCACCAGAATTCAATCACTTGTTCCTTGGGTCATTTCCAACAACTCCACAAAGTCTCGTCCAAATCCAGATAACTTTTTGTGTTAACCTGCTGACAGACAGACAGACAAACAGACAATCCAACGCGACCGAAAACATAACTTCCTTGGCGGAGTTAACAGATTCTTGTTCCCAACCTTGTGGGAACAGTTTGGAGGAGGCCCCTTCAGGCCTTTTATCACCAGAATGGGGAAGCGGGGCTAGATGGAAACAATGTCATTCTGCTTCCATTTCCCCCTCCCATCCAGTGTGCATTGCAGCATTCATGCAATGTCACTGTGCTAAATCAACAAGCAACCTACCACAACAACTAAAAGCTCCTTCTACTTATACGAGTAACTGTAACCTCAACATTTATGGCTCTGTAATTACACTTATGTCAGTGGCTCTAGGTGGGTGTCATTATGCAAGATTAAATCCCCCTATAGTTCGCTACTAGTTCCCAAATAGTTTGCTAATAGTTCCCTCACTGACCTGAGTGGGGCACCTAAGTCACACCATTGTACTTCCGGTCCATGGGATTTTAACTCCCAAAATTTTGATTGAGAGTGAATGGAGCAGAGCAAGTCAAGCTAAATCCTGATTCCGTTTGGCCTACGTGCTCTGGATTTCATATATGATAGCAGTGAATTTTAAAGGTTTGGATTGGAGTCGTAAGACCACTCATTTTCTGCAGGCAAGAAAGGTTTTTATAGTTTTTGTGTGAAACTGGGTAAGAGACTACAACGTGTGCCTCATGTATTTCATGTGAACCGAGGCCGAAGGTGCACAGCCAGCCGAACCGCTGCACCATGGCTGAAGTAGCTGCATATCATAAATGCGACTTCTGTTGTCCAAATAATTACATATTTTTGCAGCAAATAACTCACAAATCGCTTAACAAGTGAATTCGACAAGCACACCATTGGTTATCATTAATTCTGAGGTACAGCCTATGTGTGATCTAGGGGGAGTGCGAGGTGGATCGGAAAATAGGTTTGATCAGTCCATTTCAGCCCAGTCAACATGTTTGACTCTCTCAGGACCCCATGAGCTGGCCAGAAGGGGCGGAGACTTTGGTTCCCCATACCCCATAGACTTAAAGTCAATGAGTTCCCTAATAATTTGCTAACTATGCGAATTATATACGCCAAGATACAACCTCCAATTAATATGTGCTGGGTAATTTTAGGTTTCAATAAAGTAATTACATTTATTGCATGCATGAAATTGAATGAGACAACCAGTCGACAATGAAAATTATTTTCGACAAATTTTAGAGTTGACTAATTGTTGCAGCCCTAATTGTAAGGCCACCATACTGTGTGTGCTGTATTTAGAGGATTAGAGCTCTTACATACGAGACTCTACCCAGAATATTGCATGAGCGTATGCTTGACAGAACTGGACACCAAAGCTATGCACACTGTGAGCTGTAAAATTAGGTGCACAGGGAATATTCTCACTCTCACCTTAACAGATTGCCATTAATGTGTGGTGTAGAAGGGCTATTTTTTTTTTCTCTCCTGTGTTTTCTGAGGGTTGAATTCATCACATGGTCACCTATTCACACATAGTGTGCCTTTGCGAAACTTGGCAAAAGCATACATGGAACATACAGCATGCATGAAAACATGCCAGGTTTTTGTAAATATGCACATTTCTTTGACATATGTACTGTACCTCTGAAAGGTATTTGCATGCATGGATTTCCATTTGTGTGGGTGGAAATGCAGGTAGGACTAGACTGTTTTTTAATTGGTCCAGAAGCACATTATAAAATGCACCTACCTGCTGTTGAGGGCATCTCACATATTTTGCTTCCTTTCCAACATGACTAAGACATAATGGACAAAATCAGTGTGATTCATAATAAAAGTCATCATGATTCACTCCTGTGTGTTGGGTCATGTAAGCCTGGCTGAGGAAGTTGTGTTTGCGATGTCAGAAAGGAAGTTGTGCTTGCAATGACAGAAATTGATCAGACTAATCCTCTGCAACTGTATAATTCCTCTGAGAAATTGTGACACAGCTGGAGTGTAGCATGCCTCTGAGTATTGACAAGGACATCAATAAAATCCAGTCGGTGACTCCCAAAGGCATTATAAAATTCTGACACTTTATTGAACATTGCGGTCATGGCTGTGAATGTCCAACTGCGGGTCACAGCTGGTGAAAGGTTAACACTGAGCATGATATGAACTTTATGAAATAGTCTAACAATGACAGCGTCACATGTGGGGATCCAGAGTTAGTTATTCCCAAAGGCGTCATGAAATTGTGATACCTATTGGCATTGCACTGATGGTGGTGAATGCCCAACTGTGGAGCGCAGGGGGTGAAAGGTTAACACTGAGCATGATATGGAATTTCTTAGCTGAGAGCATCACACGTTGGTACGATTGAGGTAAGAGTTTTTTATATGATTTCAAAATCATGTCAAAGGATGCAGGTCTGGGACAATAACAGTAAACTTGCAATAGACATGCCAAGGAAAACATAATAATATTGCATATTATGCCAATGCCATGCCATGAAAAAAATCATACTTAAGGTCAGATTTATTTAGTCGCTGCTATCACAACAAAACACTGTTTCACTGTAATAATATGGCAGAGAAAACATTGGTGTTAAAAATTATAGCAACACAAGCATAAAGAATGTCTGTCATTATCCACAATTGATACAAAAAATACAGGTTACAATTTACTTAACATGTTCCTGAATGTTTCACAAGACTATCATATCAAACCTTTTCATAATCATGGAAGCCGAAAGGAGAGCAACTTGTCAAAATAGAAGTTCAAACATTGCAAAGTAGTATTGCTGTGTACTGAACCTTTCCTCATCACAGCCAATCTGCGTCAATGATTTTTATAATGTGACTACAAAGGAGAACAAACCTTTGCCACTACTAACTGTGTACTGTACAGTATAAAGAAAATGATAGTATGCAAAAATTGGCCTGCAGTATATAAAGTAGATTGCATCAGTGGTGCACAGGAAAAAAATCCAGAGGAAGGACAAGTCTGGGTTGTGTCATAAAATTCCAAGCCCTGGCAGGCTGGAGGGGTTATGTTGGGGTGACGAGAGACCTGGGCCGGGCCAGTGTCCCACTGTTTGTACTCATCAATGGTCGCCACATCAGTAACCCAAATGGCCTGAAGGTGCTGGCAGATGCTCGGCAGCCATGACATTCAAACATCTGCATTTAGCCTTTTTTCTGTTGTCTGTCTCACAGCTTTTGGAGAGGACAAAGTCATTTCAGCCAGGACATAAACTGAGAGACCCAGAGCATTTTACTCCGAGACTTTGAATGGGCAGAACATAAGTGACCCAACCCTGCAGCTGCCCTGAAGCCACTGGCTGAACGTGCGACAGTGGTAGTGCTGACATCAACCCAGCTGGATTTGGCATCACAGTTCTGTCGACACACATATACACACACTTAAGGGAGCGAAGACCAGCTTGCTTTTGTTTCTTTCCTCTCCTCTTTTGTCCTATCCCCCCTGAGGTCAGCAGCAGGGCCCTGTTGCAAAGCACTGGACAGCATGACATCCTACTCATCAGCATAGGCCTTCAACTGGTGAAAGGATGAGCACCCAGGCCCTTTAATCATCAGCTATTACACAGATGCCTCTTGACATGTGGCACATCTGTTACAGTTCCACAGATACTGGTGGACAAAGCCTGTTCATGTCAACAAATGTGCCTAATCTGTGTTTATCAGTCTCTTGAAGATGTGTTTCTCAGCTTCAAAACTATAGCTTTTTTTCATTTTGCACAACTTCTCAAGAATCAAACAGCACCCCCCTTGGTCTTCTTTGCACATAACCAATCGTACTGTAGCATGGTGTTTTGCCTGGCTCATGTCTGCCAGACTGCAGATATTTTCAGTGCCAATGGCATCCCTTGAGTGACTTAAATGCATCCTGTGGGCTTTATTCACTTGTCCAATCTCTGCTTGCATTAAGCTTCATTTGCTCTGCAGCAACACTGCTTTTACTGTGTATTGCCATTGTTTATTTATTTACTTTTGGGCAGATGGACTGTGTTTATACCACCTCCAGGTCTTCAGTTCCCAGTGTGCCTTGCCTATGCTCGTACATAATGCATCCGTGGCCAAGCCCTGGCTGATTGGTGTCACCTGTCATGTGGATGGATTGGCCCGTAATTAATCTGCGCTGGACAGATAGATCTTTGGGGGACTGTCTAAAAAGCTTGTAGTTATCAAGAGGGGAGGAAGAGGCCCCTGGTGGTGCTGGGCCTTCAGTGCTGTGCTGTTGGCCCAGATCATTTAGAGCTGAGCTTCCCAAACTTTTGTTCTGCAGGGACCCCCTTTTGGAAATAAGAATATTGTAGCAACCCCCATATTCTTAGGCATTCTTTGGTCCCTTAATATTGCTAGATTTTTCATTAACAGTTTGACTCCTAATATTTCCAGACATTCACAGGAAAAGCAAATACACTGTATTAACCATATATGGTACATCTTAGCTGTTAACCTGTAGATTTCCTCGTATCAGGGACACCCCTGCAATATCTCTGCTACATGGGAAGTAATAACGTGTTTTTACGTGACATGGGAGTCAATGTGTTAAAATTAATCCAAAACAGGTAAAACTCCCACTGATGTTGGTGACTTTGTTGACACTAATCTGATGATCGTGACAGGGGGTAGCTTGTTCCACATGTGAATTGTGCTGGTTAATGAAACGTTACAGGACATACTAGTATTCACTGTGATCCAAAAGCACACTCTACCCTCCACTGGGGCGTATTTGGAGGTTTTTCTCACAACCATCAGACACAAAACCTGATGGAGGTGACAAAAAAATCTACTCTTTCACATAATATGCATAGTTTGTTCACTTCAGTTTTCCCTCTGTTTTTGGGTACTTCTTACCGCTTCTCAAAAAGTATACCTATTCATTAACATTAATCGAATATAATATAATTATCCAAAGTGAACGTGGTGAGATGCTAAGGTTGTGACCGCAAATTTAAGAGAAAATAATGAACAGACAGGAGCTTCAGCGATGGTGAAGCATGCAGTAGAGCTGAAGATGTAATGTAGATGACCTAATGCATGTCTGAATTTGTCTTTCAGAAATGATTTGACAGTGTTGACGAAAATGTGGGACAAATATTGAGCAATCACAAATAATAGTAAAAATATTGTTCTAAACCCACTGCAGTTCTGTAGAACTGTCTCAATATGTTCTTTCATGTAACGGCAAAAATATTCAATTCCATGCTTAGGACAGCAGGTTTTATAAGGGGTTGGTAAGGTTACAGTAATTAAATACAATACATTAAATTAAACTTTAAAAAAACAAATGTACACTTCTGCAACAGATCCCTTGATCATTACCTGGATTTCTTATGCTCGTGAAAATCCAATTGATTTTCAACACAAATAGCACTTT
This sequence comes from Engraulis encrasicolus, assembly GCF_034702125.1. NCBI lineage: Eukaryota > Metazoa > Chordata > Actinopteri > Clupeiformes > Engraulidae > Engraulis > Engraulis encrasicolus. Next base: position 5,909,797 of record NC_085860.1, read on the forward strand.
TGAGTGGCATGTGTTTTTTGCCAAACTTTCAAGAATCAGTGATATGATGTGTAGGCTAGGAAGGGTGGTTAGAGGGAGGGGTTAGATTCAGTGACCTGTGCATATATTTCAGTTTATGAGCAATTGAATGAATGTCTGTGTTTCTATACAGTGTTATACAGCTGTATGTTTTTATACAGAGGCAATTTTCATACTGATATGACAACAAAGTCTATTCAATTCTAATCTAGTCTATTCTATTCTGCTCTATTCTATTCTACTGTGTACATACAGTATATCCTATTTACCTTCCAACATTTTAAAGAAAATGATATCTGAAAACATTGCAAAATTGTTTATTTGTGTGTTTAAAGGTTCGTTTTTAGTATTTTCAGTCATACAGAGTGTAAGAGCTGTTTTGACAGTCATGCTGGTGTCGGTGCACAGTTAGTGCAATGTTTATGAGTCAGAGGGCCCCTAATGGCCAGTGTCTGTCTCAGCGCATCCTCTGAGTCGGCCCGAGTTCAGCGTGAAATAGCCGCCATGCTAGGAGGTCGGAAACTGCAAACACAAACAAGGCAATTAGGCTCCTCACAGATCCGTTATTCAGCTGAAGGGCCATGGGGAGATCCAAAACAGCAACCCCTCCCCCCATCCATATTTACACTCGGCTGGCCGGTATTTGAGAAAGACTAGCGCCAGTAGAGTCAGTAATTGTTTTCAAAGTGAGCAAAACAGCGGTAGAAATTATGGTGGAGGAACAAAGCTGAGAAAAACCTTGAAGATTTTGAGCAGATGTGTTTTTTTGTGGGTATGAAATAAGGGGGGCATTTCATTGTTTGCAAAGCTAATCTGATGAATCAGCACATAACAAAGCACTTTCTTACAGAGGGTTACCGTTAACCTGATTCACAATGATTCAATTATTTTGATATGATTATTGCTCTTGTATGTTTGTTTCATTATACACAGGGTGCCTTATTGAAGACTAAACAGCTTACAAAAATGGAGAATTTGGGAGGAGAACAAACGTAAGTGTAGGCTTGGGCTGGGTGCATGATGCAGAACATGTTACAAACCTGAAACCACATTACCTTCATCTTATTTTGAAAATACGTATAGCAAGATGTATAGGAAACACTTCATATCACACTTGTACCTGAAGTCCAGGGTTGTGTTATACTGTATAGGGGTGGTGCTACTTGTGTGCACAGTAAGAAATACAATGTTAATTTAACAGTTAGAGAGTACTCCGGGACCAAATACTGTACACTTTAGAAGATGGTAAATAGATTCCCTAAATATTGAATTAGCAGTGCAAAATGTACCATTGTTTTGAGTGTCAGGAATTGGACAGACGGAGACCCAAGTGAGTCATGTATTATGAAAGTTTATTGAAACTTCAGGGAAAGGGAGTTGGGAATGTCTGGGAGTCTATGTTGGGTGTCCCAGTGGCAGAGATGAGTCCTATGGAACTGGTGGTGAAGTGTCCGGAAGTCCAGGGGGGAACACACACACACGCACACACGCACACACGCACAACAGGGCAATTTAACCAAGGCAAAAGTACAGTTCAGGGATATTAAGAAAGCATAGTTGAGAGACAGAAGGCAGATCAGAATTACCGGGGCAGGAGAGCAGAGGATATCAGATGGCTCCAGGTAAAGACCGTGAAGTCAGGCAGAACAGGTTCGGGTTCAGGTATGGGTTTGGGATCAGGTACAGGAAAATGGACAGGAGCTCAGGAACGCAGACAAACCGGAACAGAGGAACACGTGAACAGGAACACAGTAAAACAGGACAGGGGTTTGCAGACGATCCAACAAGGATAAGATGGAAGACATGACAAGATATAGACAGGGGAATCAAGAGGGAAATGCAATGCAGCTGGGAGGTTAATGAGAGACGATGAGTAGAGACAGGTGGGGACAGATCAGACAGAGCTGAGGGCATTTCTCAAAACCTAGTACAGTGCACTTCCAAGTGTATCAGCCTAATTAGTCATGCCCAGTGATTGGATACTCCTTAGAGTTCAACAAAGAGTATCCAATCACTGGGCGTGACTAATTAGGCTGATACACTTGGAAGTGCACTGCACTAGGTGTTGAGAAGTACCCAGAGTATACTCTGTAGTGACACATGATTGAAGGTAATTAAGGTGGTTAACAGGTAGAGAGAGAGAATCAGGTAGACAGAGACAAAACCAGATAGACAGAGAGCGAGAGAGAGAACCAGACAGACAGACAAGCAGGGGAAGAGAGAGAGAGAGAGAGAAAGAGAGAGAACCAGTTAGGGAGGGGGAGAGAGAGAGAGAGCCAGGCAGGCAGGGAGCGAGAGAGAGAAGAGAGTCAAGAGCTCAAAGAAGGATACTGGGGAGCGAGCTCATGACAGTGAGGTCCCCCAGGGTTCCATTTTATGACCACTACTAATCTTAATCAATTACCAATGCTATGCCGACAACACCCAACTGTGTTTAGCTATATCAAGTCACCCAATGATGGCCCCCCTTAAATCTCTCTATGATGGCATTGACCACATCAACCACAGGATGTCTGAAAGACAGGATGTCTCCTTCAACTGAACACAGACAAAACGAAAATTTCATTTGGAGAAAAGGATGTAACGGTTGCAAGCACTATTTTATAAGTGTTTTTCATGCAAAGGTTTTAATATGTCTATAATGATTTTTATTTCTTTGTTTGTGTAATACTTACCTGTATTTTAAGAGCAAACTTTTATTTTGATAACCTCAATCTGCGTGCGTGTGACGTAAGACCCCTAACGTTGCCAGCTAAACGGCAGAAAAGACATTACCACTTCAAGAAGTAGCCACGAAGATCAGCGCTCTCGTTAAAGTTGTCAATAAGGACATTTAACTCAACTTCACAACTGTCAAGGACAAGGACCTAAGTCACCAAGGACTTTACTTTCTCTCAGTTTAGGCACGCAGCCAACGAGGTTTGTTTTGTTGTCATTTTGTTTATTCATTCTTTACAGTCTGGTTTGCGTAGCGTTTTAGCTGCCGCCATTCTAACACTGTGTATTGTGTATGTTTTTAGTTTTCACGGTTTTGGGAGGCCTTACAAGATTGCCTGCAAGAAATAAAACCCGTTAAAAGAAATCCTGCGTCTCGCCGTGCTTTGAGAGGAGTTACAGTGAAAACTCGGGACTGTTCATCGGCGTCGGAGGTGAAGCTTTCCCAAGACTGGCGCGAAGCAAGACCACGCAGCCTGCTCGTGTCCAGTCACCAGTGTTCATCGTAGCCGTTGTTCTCAAGCTCATCGATCACGCGCCCAGCTCGTGGGCATGGAACACTGCAGCGTTCGGGGACACGCAGATAAGTGAAACGCACACACGAACTCTCGAATAGACTGTCGAAAGGAAAGCCACGAACTGAATCAGAGACTGTTTCAAGGCGAAGCCACCAAGAAGAACACTAACAAGAGTGGACTTAAAGGGCACATGCAAGAAACGTCTTTTCAAGGATTCTTTTCAAGGGTTTAAGCTAAGTGATGCTGATTTCATGGTGTGTTGTGTTGCAATGATGCTATTCCTGTCTTGTTTACATTTGAGTCTGCATTTAAGGTTAAGCTTACTGAAGCTCATGATTGAAGTTAAGGGTAAATATGTACATATTTCTGTTTATGCTTTTGTTTTAAGTTTTGAAAGTATTTCATACGGAAGACCTCACCTGCCATTTTAAAGGGTATTTTTGGTAATTAACATTGACGCTTATTTGCCTTCTGATTTTTAATTTAATGCTATATTTGGGTTTATTTATGAATTTTGAGCCATTTTAGTGCATTAGTAGTCAGAAGAAGAGTGCAGAGCATTTTTAATTATTGAAGTATTTCAGCATACATATTTTATTTCAGCTTAACGACGCGCAAGACACATCAGAGTAGGTGTTTACATTTACATACACTTTATTTACATTAACATAGTACAGCATACAGTGCGTATACATTCTTTATTTACACTAAGTATTTAAGTTGACAATTCAGTTTACATTTACTACAGGCTAGCTATGGCAGAGTTTAGTGAGTTAACACTTCAGGTAGGGCAAGCTGGTGATGGAAGTGAAGTCCCTGAACGTCTTCCAATGGATGATGCAAGGCCAGCAGAATCCCAGCAAGCAGAAGAAGAACAGCCGCAGAGACACAGCGAGCGTACCCGTACCCTGACAGAGAAGGGAAAAGCTATGCAAGAGGAGAAAATTAAAACACTCCAACAAAGATTCAATTACACTTACAACAAATGGCGAACAAATGTAAAACTCTCCAAGAAGGCACTATCAGAGACAACAGAAGCGTTTTCAGAGTGTCTACTGCAAGATATCCTTCATGATGTCAAGGGCCTTTCAGGAGATGTTCACCGTGTCTATGAAGACCTGCGCAGAGTCTCAACTCCAGACCAAGACACGCGTCGAAGAGTAGACATCTGCACACAAGTTTCAGATTTCATCGTTGCCAAGGTCACGGCTTACCTAGACGGGAAGCGCCCACATGAAGATGAGCCAGATTGGCCGGAAGCTGGCTCTCTTTGGAACTCCACTCTAAGTGAATTGGACTCTGTCACTTCCTTTCTGAAGGGTCCCTCAGAGCGCTCACATGCATCTTCCTTGAAGCACCAAGAAGCTGTCGCAGAGGCTGCCGCAAGCCAAGCCGTTCTGGAAGTGTTGGAAGAACAACAAAGAGAACAGTTGGAATTGCAGCATCTGGAGGCAGAAGCTAACAGGAAGATAGCAGCTCAAGAGATAGAAGACATGAAGCGACGCCAACAGAAGGAACAGGAAGAAATTCAGTGGAGGATCAAAAGAGAGGAAGAGGCAGCTGAAATCAAAGCCAAGCTGGAAGAAAAGCGACTAAAAATTCTAAATCTAGAAACAGTCAAAGAGTTCAATGCTGCGCGAGCAAAATGTGAAGTGTACAAACAAGGGCTAAATATCCATGAAGAGTCACAAGATGTCCTGGTAGCAGTTCGTCAGCCATCGCTTCCTGTGAGAGGTCCTCAGGCGTCTACACCTCAAGCTTCAGTTCGTCAGCCATCGCTTCCTGTGAGAGGTCCTCAGGCATCTGCACCTCAAGCCTCGCAACCAACAGCGACGTCAGCTAATCCAAGCACACTAGAGCTCATCAAAATGCTGTCTGATGCAATGAGTGCAACTCGTATACCTGTTCCAGAACCAGCAATATTCTCGGGCGATCCGTTAAGGTACAGCGACTGGAAGTTGTCATTTGAAACGTTGATCGACCAGAAAAACATCAGGGAGAATGAGAAAATATACTACCTCCGCAGGTATGTGAGTGGACAAGCCAGGAATGCACTCGATGGCTACTTCCTTCTTGGAACCGAGTCAGCATATGCTGCTGCATGGGAGCTGTTGGAGGAGAGGTATGGAAGCCCATTCACCATCGCTAAAGCATACCGAGATAAGCTTCACGCATGGCCCAGGATTGGAGACAAAGACAACACTGAGCTCAGAGACTTTGCCGACTTTCTTCGCAGTTGTGAAGCTGCCATGCTACATGTCAAGGCACTAGAGATCCTGAACGACTGCAACGAAAACAGGAAGCTTCTCGCAAAGTTACCTGACTGGCTAACCGCTAGATGGAACCGGAAAGTCATGGACATGGAAGAAGAGAATGGCAAGTTCCCAAGCTTCAGTCAGTTCGTCAAGTTCCTCTCAAGAGAAGCAAAGATCGCCTGCAACCCAGTCACATCCCTGCATTCGCTTAAGCAAGATGAAGCTGAAAGGGCAAAGCAACCAGCAAGCAACAAGCAGAAGCAGCTTAACGTTGAAGCAAAGACTCTAACCACAAGTTCCAATGAGCAGGCTGCCAAAACATGTCTGTTCTGCAAGAAAACCGGCCACACCTTACATGTATGCTGGAAGCTCTTGGAGGAAGAAGTCGCAGACAGAGTCAAGTTCATCCAAAGCGAGAAGCTGTGTTTCGGTTGTCTTGAAGTAGGCCATTACTCTAACACTTGCAGCAATAGGAGTGTCTGTAACACTTGCAAGAAGCGTCACCCTACATGCCTGCATGAAGAAAGAGACAGAGGAGAGCGAAAGACACAAGTCCAACAAAGTCAAGACAGTCAAGCTGAACAGGATGAAGAAACCATCACAGCCTCTACTTCACACAGAGTTATCCAACATGAACCTGGTGTGCAAACAGCTGCAATAGTTCCTGTCTGGCTCTCATCTGCGACTCATCCAACAGAAGAGGTGCTCGTTTACGCCCTGCTGGACTCACAGAGTGACACAACATTCGTACACAGTGAAGTTGCAGCTGCTCTAGACACAGAGAAAGACCAAGTCAAGTTAAAGCTCTCAACTCTGACTTCCACCACAGTAATGCAGTCTGAAAGAGTGAAGAACCTGCAGGTCCGAGGCTTTAGGTCGAACAAAAGCATAGCCTTACCGCCATCCTACACACGCAACTTCATTCCCGCCAACAGAGCCCACATCCCCACCAAACAAACTGCTGAGGCTTGGTCCCACCTAGAGCACCTGAGAGAACACATCGTACCTCTGCAGAGCTGTGAAGTCGGCCTTCTCATTGGCTACAACTGCTCACAAGCCTTACTCCCAAGAGAAGTCGTGACTGGTGAAGCCAACCAGCCCTTCGCGCAACGTACTGACCTGGGGTGGAGTATCGTAGGCCATGGCAAGACCTGTGTGGAATTTGAAGACCCCGTCAGCATCAGTCACCGCATAGTCACCATGCGAGTCTCACAAGACACCGATTCTCCTGTCGACCTGAAGGCTGAAGTTCATCACACGAACAGATGCAAGATCAAAGAAATCCCTCCGTCAGACACCATCAAGATCCATCAGTCAAACTTACCAGAAAGAGCCAGAGAAGATGATCCCATTTCTCAAGATGACCTCAAGCGCCTGTCCATGAAAGAAAACGGATCTCAAAGAGTGGCCGAGGACTCTCGAGGGATGACTGCAGAGCAGCTGAAGAGCAGCAAGCAATGCCAGCAAGAACTAGCGCACAGAGAAAGCATGGTGGGAGAAGAGAAAGATGATGATCCTGAACTTCGCAAGGCTAAAGTGTTGAATCCAAGGGCAAAGGAAGACAGGACATCGTTGAACCGCCAAGCAGTCGCCAGACTGAAGAGACCGATCCAAGTACACAAAGGCGTGAAAGAAAGAAAAGAAGCACAACTTACCATTGTCGAACCAGTTCAAGAAGAAGAATTCTCTGTTGAGATGAAGGACCTGAAAGAAAAAGGAAATACAGAAGATAGAAAGAAGAACAAAGAAATTAGTCACTTACCTTCAGATCGAATGGAAACAGCTCCTCCATTCACCTACACCGGCAAGTTTACAACAAAGAGAGAAAAGAAGAAATCTGATGGTGGACGACATCGTGCTCCTACAAGATGATGAAGCCCCCTGAAGTGAGTGGAAGCTAGCCAGAGTCTACGAAGTCTTCCCATCATCAGACGGCAGGGTGAGAAAGATCACTATTAGTTTGCAACACAACACATGACACTAAGGCCCATACACAAGGTAATCACACTACTTGAGGCAGAGTAGAATACGTACATTTTACAGTTCATGGTTCAAGGTTCACTTTTGACTTGCAACAGTTTTGTTGAGAAATTCAGAAATCCCACATTTAAGTATGGTGTGATTTGGTGGGAGTGTAACGGTTGCAAGCACTATTTTATAAGTGTTTTTCATGCAAAGGTTTTAATATGTCTATAATGATTTTTATTTCTTTGTTTGTGTAATACTTACCTGTATTTTAAGAGCAAACTTTTATTTTGATAACCTCAATCTGCGTGCGTGTGACGTAAGACCCCTAACGTTGCCAGCTAAACGGCAGAAAAGACATTACCACTTCAAGAAGTAGCCACGAAGATCAGCGCTCTCGTTAAAGTTGTCAATAAGGACATTTAACTCAACTTCACAACTGTCAAGGACAAGGACCTAAGTCACCAAGGACTTTACTTTCTCTCAGTTTAGGCACGCAGCCAACGAGGTTTGTTTTGTTGTCATTTTGTTTATTCATTCTTTACAGTCTGGTTTGCGTAGCGTTTTAGCTGCCGCCATTCTAACACTGTGTATTGTGTATGTTTTTAGTTTTCACGGTTTTGGGAGGCCTTACAAGATTGCCTGCAAGAAATAAAACCCGTTAAAAGAAATCCTGCGTCTCGCCGTGCTTTGAGAGGAGTTACAAAGGAGGAAGGGCTAAAGATTGCCACTGTCCTTGAGACCAAAGTACACTGTTAAGAATCGTGGAGTCCTTATAGAAATAGTGACAGGAGTGCACATTCAACTGTCTGCTTTCTCCATATGTCCTCCATAAACTGTTGAAAGGATATTGTAATCAGTGCATCATCTACAAGCATTATAATACTAATAATAATAATAATAATAATAATTGTATTTGTATAGCACTGTGTCATACAAGGCATGTAACTCAAAGTGCTTAACAAATGGAAAAAAAACATCGTTAGAGATAGATTTAAAAGGAGAGGTATAGAGGAGAGGCAGAAAAAGCAGGAAGGCAGAGGAAGAAGAGATAGACAGAGAATGTAGAGTCATAAGGTCAACGTAGGATAGGACCAGGATTCTTAGATGTGTAAGGTCCATAGTGGCTGGGCCTATCATAAGTCATAGATAGTCACACAGAGATTGGGCGCTCAGGTGCGGCCCCTGGTGGCATCAGGGGTGAGGAAAAACTCCCTTTCGCTTGATTCATAGTTTGTAAGGGGGAAAAAAAGCTCAGTGAAGTCTGAGAAAAAAGGACCCCCTATAGTCAGGAAGAAACCTCAGGCAGAGACCAGCGGCCACCTAGGGGAGCCCCCTGCCAGGGCTGGTTGCGAGTAGTAAGGGCGCTGCGGCAGCTGGGACACTATGACGCCTTGGCAGCTAGGAGTTGGCAAGGATGAAGAGGTGGGTCTTCAGCTGCTTCTTGAAGGAGTCGACGGAGGTGGCTGATCGGATCTCGATGGGGAGGGCGTTCCATCTCTTGGGCGCATAGCAGGCAAATGCGGCGTCGCCGATCTTCTTCTGCGGGGGGGTGGGGGTCCTTAGCAGCTTGGCATCAGTGGACCTGAGAGCTCGAGCAGGGGCATAAAAAGAGAGCATGTCTGAGATATAACTAGGGGCAAGTCCATTTAATGCTTTAAATACTGTGAGCAGAATCTTAAAGTCGATTCTGTGTGAGACAGGTAACCAGTGCAGGTCTGCCAAGACAGGAGAGATGTGCTCTCTCATTCTGGTTCTTGTTAGGATTCTTGCCGCAGAATTTTGAATGAGTTGCAATTTGTCAATTATTTTTTTTGGGAGACCAGAGAAGAGAGCATTGCAGTAGTCTATCCTACTGGTGACAAAGGCATGAATAAGTTTCTCAGCGTCTTGTCGGGGGGCCAAGCCGCGCACTTTGTTGACATTTCTAAGATGGAAAAAAGCAGATTTTGTTATCTTGTTGATGTGAGGCTCAAAGCTCAAATCCGAGTCTATGACCACACCTAGGCTAGTAACCTTATCTTTAATGTGCATGCTTAGGTCACCTAGGCTTGAGTGGAGTTTTGCACGTTTTTCCTTAGGCCCAATGAGCAACACTTCAGTTTTATCCTCATTTAATTTTAGGAAGTTACTGTTCATCCAATCTGTGATGGCAGACATGCATTTAGTCAAGGCATGAATGGCAGTGGTTTGGCTAGGCTCGACAGAGATATATAGTTGAGTGTCATCGGCATAGCTATGAAAATCAACATTATGCTCTCTGATGATGGAGCCCAGGGGCAACATATAGAGAGAGAAGAGGAGAGGGCCCAAGCAACTACCCTGAGCAACTCCAAAAGGCACATCATACTTGTTGGAGACGTGTTCTCCGATGGTGACAAAAACTGCCTTCCTGTAATATATGTTTTGAACCACTCTAAGACGTGACCGGACAAGCCTACCCAAGATTCAAGGCGGTCAATTAGTATGTTGTGGTCTATCGTGTCAAAGGCGGCACTGAGGTCGAGGAGGATAAGTGCTGAAACTTTGTTTGCGGCAGTGCTGAGCCTAAGATCACTTATTATTTTGGTTAGTGCTGTTTCGGTGCTATGGTTGGCTCTAAAGCCTGATTGGAATTATTCCAAGATATCATTCCCAGCCAGATATTGATTAAGCTGTTTAAATACAACTTTTTCTAGTACCTTGCTTATAAAGGGGAGGTTTGATATAGGTCTGTAGTTGTTTAAAGAATTCTGATCTAAATTTGTCTTTTTTAGGAGTGGCTTTACCATGGCTGTTTTGAATGAGCTTGGAAAAATGCCTGTAAGCATAGAGGTGTTAACAATTTGCAGTAAAGGTGCTGCTAAGCAACCAAGTATGTTTTTTAGCAGATGTGTGGGGATCGCGTCAAGGCTGCAGGTAGACTGCTTACTTTCCCTGACTATTTTACAGAGGTCGTCCTCTGTAATTGGACAAAACTTTTGGAAGCTCTCAGGTCTCCTAGGGGGGTTTAACCCTCCCCTCGGTGTATCGCCTGAGTGGGCGACAGAGGTTGCTGCGTTTCCACCTTGGATGCCTTCTCTAATGTCGGCAATCTTTTTATTAAAAAATCTAGCAAATTCCTCGCACTTGGCATGTGATGCTGCATTTAGGTTGTTATTGCTATGTGTTGGATTAAGCAGGTGGTCAATAGTGGAAAAAAGAACTTTCGCATTATGCTGGTTGTCTGTAATGATTTTGGAAAAATATGCTTTTCTCTCTGAGCGTACCGCATTATTGTAGGAGGAGATCTCATCCCTAAGGGATTGTCTATGGACTTCTAATTTAGTTTTCCTCCAAAGACGCTCGGTTACTCTGCATTTTCTTTTTAAGGCTCTAAGTGAGTCATTCATCCAAGGTGAATACCTAGCTCTGGTCCTTGTCGTCGTTCTAATTGGAGCTATGTTATCTAGAATTCCTCTTAAGTTGTTGTTGAAGCTATCAACCATTTCATCAGGTGTGCAGTGACCATTTAGTAGGTCACCCGATTTGATGAGGTCTGAAATCTTAAGCTCAGCAGAGGCATTAATGCGTCGTCTGTGAATGACATTGTTGGGCGTGCTAATTTGTGTTGAAATGTCAAAATCAAAAAACACACAGTGGTGGTCGGAGAGGCCGACGTCCGTGACCGATATATTGTTGATATCAAGCGCATGTGAAATAACAAGGTCAAGTGTGTTGCCTTTCCGATGGGTAGGCTGTTCAGTGACATTCTGGACGAGACCGAATCCATTTAATGTGTCTAAGAAAGACTTGGCTATTGCGTCATCTGATTTATTTACGTGGATATTAAAGTCGCCAGCAATTATTGCTTTATCATAGTTAGTAAGTGCGTCTGACATGAAGGTGGAGAAATCAGATAGAAATGACGAAGAGAATTTCGGTGGACGGTACAGAACAATAATAATCAGTTTGAGGTTTGCTTGGACCCTCATTGCCATGTATTCAAATGAAGAGAAAGAGCCCAGATTCATCTTAGTACAATTAAATTTGTTGGAGAAAAGTATGGCTACGCCTCCGCCTCGTTTATTTGGTCTCGGGGCGTGAAGGAATTTGTAATCGGAAGGGCAAGCCTCAATAAAAGTAGCCGCCCCGTCGTCTTTAAGCCATGTTTCGGTAAGAAACATGAAGCTTATGTTTTTGTCTGAGACCAGCTGGTTTACTACGAAGCTTTTGTTGGTCAAGGACTGCACGTTAAGTAATGCAGCATTAACAGTCAAAGTAGTAGAGCTATTGTTTATGCGTTCAGGTGCAATCGTAATTAGGTTGTTGTGTACACAACCAGAGGGTCTACATCTGCAAGCTTTCCTACGGGTAGTGACAGCGTGGATAGCTAGTGGAGTACTCTCTGTTGGGCACGCAGTGTCTAAGTTGGTGTAGTGCTTTGGATTTAAAACACCTGTTAGTCAATCCAAGGACCGATGGGCTTCGAGGGTCAGCTCCAGGTTGGTCGCGAGGAGACGAGCACCAGCTCTGTTTAAGTGCCTTCCATCTCGTGCGAAGAGGTTTCGGCGGTTCCAGAAAGCGGAGAAGTTGTCAACGTAGGGAATGGCTTCTTGGCGGCAGTGTCTCATCAGCCAGACGTGCAGTTGGCGGATTCGGGAGAACTGGAAGGCAGAGAAACAAACAGAGGGGATGGGGCCTGAGATAGCGTATTTTTTTCCAGTGCTGCGAAGGGTATTAATAAGGGAGAGGAAGTCGGACTCAAGTTTTTTAGACTGCTGCAGCCGGATGTCATTGGAGCCTGCGTGGACGATGAGAGTTGTGGCAGTAGGATACTGTGACAGCGCGTCTGGCACATTCGACTGGACATCGGCTACGAGAGCTCCAGGTAGGCACCACGTCTGGGCGTTTCGTAGGGTTACGTGGCGAACCATCGAAGATCCTATGAGGACTGTTGATGGTCGCCGGGGTTCTGAATGGGCAGGCTGCTCTCGGGTGATTTGCCTGGGGGTAGCGAGGGTCCGGCGGCTACTGGGTCGCACTCTTTGTGGTAGAGGCTTGGGCACCTGGTGGGAGGGGGGGACAGGGTCAGTTTCTGCATCGATGACTGAGTCAAGTACAGAAAAACGATTGCTAGTCACTAGAGGTGGTGAACATTTCTGCAGTACTCCCCTGCCGCCGTTAACCACCTCCGTCCAGCTACGACGCGCGGGAGTGGAGCACGATGGATTCGGGGGGGACTTCGGCTGGTGTTTGCTGTGGCTGGGGAGAAAAGATAGTGTAGTTAGGTTGGCGCTAGTATTACTGGTTTGGTGTTTCAACGTGGTGTTATGGGATTTTATGACTATCTCGCAACGTAGCCGGCGAATGTCACTTCTAAGTGTTTCAATCGTCATGTTGGCTTTGGCTAGTCTTTCATTAGCATTAGCTAGATCACTGCAGGCGCAGGTAGAGTTGGCCATAATTAGGTCTGCGGATGCAGCAGAAAAGGTTATTTTTGCGAGATAGTTGGTGTAGTGTTGCAAAATTGACTATGAGGTGAGGCGAAACTAAAGCCGAGTAGGGCTCGGCGCGAAAAAAGTTATGTAGGCTAGCCTGGTGGAAAGCGAAAATCTATTTGGATGGTGGGGAGGTTAGCCTATGTGTTTATGTTGTTGTAAGAGTGATAACAAGGTAACGCAAAAGTAACACTACATCGAATCAGTTGTTTGTAGTTGTAAGTTCAGACAAAGATTTTAGGAGAAAAACGAGAAGAAACTTAATTTCGTCTGAGTAGCTCCTCGACGGGAATAGCTTGATCCGGAAGCGGAATTATACACAATTAGCTAGCCATCTATATCAACACTAAACACTAAGCTCAACATTTACTTACTGTACACTACATACTGTATATCAGAATTGGGTCGAGGCTAAAGACATTAACATTTAGCAAATGGCTATTTCCCAATTAATATGCCACGATGAAAGCTCCTTGTGACCTAGGTTATTTGTATGTGTGATGATGTATTGTTTAGTTGTTCCTTTTTCTTTGACTTCTTTATGTGTCTCTCATTAATCACCTCCCCTCTCCTGTCTGGCAGCAAAATAACAGACTCTGCCAATACTGTGGTAATACAATGCATCTTTTTCTCCCCATGATTATTATTACTCATAGCTGTGAGTAGGTGCTAATTTATCTTCTTGGCAAAAAATAACATTGCAAAGGTTAATAGTGTCTCATTACTGTCTTTACGCCAGTCTTATGGTATTTGTGCTTTGAATGGCTTAGCTGTGAAATAAACAGCATCTGTCGTTTTTGCTTTTACCTTCAGTATGTGACACAAGATAGAAAATAATTGTCAGAATGGAGACATGTGAATTCAAAAACTTCTGGCGTTTGAGTCTGACATTTCCTGGATGTGGTAGCTGGTGTAGCATTACGAACGTCAGAAAAAGAAATGGCAAAATAATTCTGTTTTTCAATGTTTTTCTCGGCCCCTCATTTTTAGACACCTGTTTTTTTTATATATATTTGTTTCCAATTTCACATGATTAGTCACACATTAGTCGGAAGGACATATCTTACCTCTGAATAATGTGCAGAAACCCTTATTTTGTTGTCATACCGTAGGTGAACCACTCTCGGGAGGAGAATACATTATTTCACGCTTGTATGTACCATACAATAGCATAATAAAGACTATCCTAGCCTACTTTGTCATATTATACTATACTATACTATACTATACTATACTATACTATACTATACTATACTATTCTATGCTTATACTATACTAAACCATACTATGCTATGATGAACCATATATCTACGATGCCATACCAACACTAGGCCTATATTTAATAGTGTTTGCAAGCTTTTCTTTCACAGCAGATTGAGTCATGTTTTTGTTGTTGTTCTATGACCACTACGGCAACCAGGGCTGTGGTTTAGCGTAGTGAATGCTCTTACCACACATGTGACTTGGGGAGTGTGTGTGTGTGTGTGTGTGTGTGTGTGTGTGTGTGTGTGTGTGTGTGTGTGTGTGTGTGTGTGTGTGTGTGTGTGTGTGTGTGTGTGTGTGTGTGTGTACATGCGTGCGTGCGTGCGTGCAGGCAGCTCCCCACCCCCTCTCTCGTTGTTTTAGAAAAAGAAAATAGCATGACTTCACTGCATGAATGTTGAATTCTCTTTCTGCAGAATCCTTATTGATCATTCCATAACAAGAACCGATCTTTAAGGTTGTTTGTCGCATACAGCCCCAGGCCTAGCCTGCTATATCGAAAATGTATTTCTGGGCTGATCCTGCAGCTCCACGCTGAGTCTTGAGGGTGGATGCAGCTGCCGTGCAGGTGGGCAATCTCCCTCCTCTCCCTCCTCCTCATCTTCCCCCTCATCTTCCTCATTCCACAATCCTGTTCACCTCCAATGTATATTTCATGGTTCTCCAAGGGGGCGCAACCAGACAGGCACAGGTGAGATGTGACATGTATTGTAAAAGGAGAGGATCAGCAGTTGTGACTGGGGTGAGATGAGGGTCTGAACAGCCCCCAGTGTGCCCCCATGCATGACAGGCAGGCAGGCACAGGCCGGCCCTCACAGCCCAGTCACAAGCATGATGCTGACACGTCAATCAAGAGCCATTTGCAGTCATGCACTCAATGCAGCTATTATGAACATGCTGTTGGTAGTAGAACAGAATATAATATAGTGTAATATAATGTATGGTAACTGATAGACTACATAACATGCAAAATGTGAAAAATATGCACACATACAATACACATACACATAATAATTGCCTGTCTACCGAGTATGCCCTACTGTATTAACAGAGTCTTCAGACCAGCACAACCAAGCATGATGCTGATAATCTACAGCTTATTTAAGTGCCTTATTATGAGCAGTGCTGTATTATGAGCAGGGTCTTCATATAATATAGGCCTAAAATCATATAATATAATATAACATAACATAATATAATATAATATAATATAATATAATATAATATAATATAATATAATACAATACAATACGTGAAATGTGCATACATGAGATTGATTTGCACAGTATATGATCTATACCAGGTATCTTGAAGGCACATTCTCTCCGGTTCATCTGTTTTTCATCTGGAGGTGTGTGCATATGGAGATACTCATTGCCACTCTCTCCTAAATACTAATTACTATGCCCTTTATCAACACAGAGCTGATAGCATCTAACAGCGCCTTGGTAAGACGTCTGCTTTCCACTCACCAGGAAATAAGCAGCGTTGATGAGGCATTGTTGGCATTCCTTTTTTCCTCTGTCACAAGTTCCTTCTCTTCTCTTCTCGTCTCGTCTCTTCTATGCCTATACAAACCCCTGTGTTAATTTATGTTACATTAAAAAAGCATGCACACATAGCACTCACTAGTCTAGTTTATATCCAGTAGGACATGTCATGAAAGGCTGTCCATCCATTTGTTTCCACAGTCATAGTAAACTAACCCGAAACAAGCTGTACAATATCTAGAGTTGTCAATCATGGATTTTATAAAATAAAAGCTGTATCATATGTTTTCTCTAATACTTTTGACTTCACTGAGTAGTTTATACCAGAGCCCTCATTACATGTGGCTCATACTTGAACACTTGAAAATATAAAAGACCGGCCTACTATATACACATGGCGGCAACTGGGAGGGGGTGGCACCATTGTGAAACTCCGCCCCTGATTACATTGCGAAATCCGCAATTTAGGGCTATTAACATGTTATTTCTGTGCTATTACCACATGATTGCAATTTTTATCAGCATCTTTATGCATTCTTTCACCAATTTTACAATCTTTTTTCGCAAGGGGCGGTGCACGGGAGGGGGTGCTGTCGGGTGTGCCAGTCATTGTAGGATCGCCTGTGTTTACACTTATGCCTGCACAGCTGTGCTTGTTTTAATGAGTGAGCAGGAAAGTCAGGGTTAGCAATTTTACCCAATGACTCAGCTCTGCCTCCGTGCTATGTGTGAAGTCACCAGAATGTATTAGACAGCACACGCCTGGCTGGTTGTCTGATCTGTGAAGTAGGCCATAGATTGTGATGTAGTAATTTGGCCTGCATCACGCAATGTTTTATTTTGGCAACAGCAATGATGAGAAAATATCACTTTTGAAAGCCCTTGCTTTATATTTTGAATTTTTAAAATATATTTTTGTTGAGGGTGGGTTAGCCTTTATTCGGACAAGACACTAAAGATGGAGAAAGGCAATAAGTGTGTGTGTGTGTGTGGGGGGGGGGGATTACCCAGGCTGGCCCTGATCTTGTGTGCAATTTGCATGTGCAATGCTGCCCACATAGGCTAGGCTTGTTATCACGCTGTTCCATTTGCACCCCCACTTCTGGAATATTTGAAGAGTTCAGATGCAAAACCAGATGCAAAGTGCCTTTTCAGAAAATAATCTTAATTCATTTTTATTTTATACAAAGCCATCAAAAATGCATATATTTTTTAAATTGTATTTATGTAATATAACTATTTATATGTATTATCAAGTACATGAATGCAAACCAAACCAACAACGGGGTTCTCTAAAAATATAGAAGTGCAGGTCTTCAGAAATGGAGTTAGGGGTTTTTGCATCTGAACTATTTTCTAAACAAATATGAACTGTTCTGAATATTTCAAACCAAACTCTCTAATTATGCATGGAGTTGTATGCTTCATTGACCTGCAGGGCAGATCAACATGACGCTCTCCACTCTGCAATTCTTTGCAATGCCCTACGCCTGATTAAAAATCAGAAGAACAAAAAAGGAGTATGAGGTCAGTGAGCCTCAACAGTGTGGATCTGAATTGCCATACTCTTCCTTCCATGCCTCAGAGGACTTGATGGATGTGACAGCCAAATAACAGCTCGGGCTGTGTGATCCTGTGTGTTTGTGTAACGGCTACAGTCATACTCACCAGCTCTTCTACATACATCAAAATGACAGACAAGTCTTCCTTCCTTCATCTCTCTGGCACAGAACGGAAACAGCCTGAAAACGCTTGGCCAACCATTTACACAAAATTAATCATAGCAGTCAACGATATCATGGCCATGCCCTTTCAAATGCATGGGAATCATTTTTATATCATTTATACCACACATGGAAAATGTGTTGGCAGTGACTTATTGCACATACTGTATACGTATGAAATCAGGAAACCTTATAATACACAATCACAGAATGGGTAATAATAACAAGACCATACAGAAAAAACAACAATAGTTTATTTGTAACCTTATTTTTGTGTATGAACTACAAACTCTGGTTTCTATAATTGATTTTCATCTGTCTTTTTCTTTAAAGGTCATGAAAGTATGTGTACATGAAAATCACCTTCTTTGTCTTTTACAGCATGTTTTACATATCCATTTTCTGAAGAGGTTGGCACATGTAAAATCAAAATAAAAATGTTTTCGTTTTTTTTATTTGTTTGTATTTTTTTTTTCAATTTTATTCTCAAAATGTATTTTATACAAATCTACCACTAGAACAGCATTCCCTCTCTGACAAGAAAAAGAATGACGTGGAAAGAAACAAAATAAAAGAAAAACAAAATAAAAGAAAACAAAATAAAAATAAATAATAACTCTAATCCCTTTCTCCCCACCCCAAACACACAGATGCTCACAAGAAGCACTTGGACAGAAGGTGAAGCAATCACTAGAATTCACAGCTGAACTCTTTAAAAAAAAAAGAAAAAAGAAAAAGAAATACCAAAATGGAGACCATTGACGGGAGCAAAGGTAATTGAAAACCCTCTGAGGTCGACTGAGGTGCCTGGATAGACCAATCCAATCCAGTGTCGTCCCATGAATGAGTCAGATGCAATCCAAACAAAATTCATAAAGACACTACAAAGGTTTACTACGGATCTAAACTCCATGTCAGGATGGTTGGTCATGGTCTTGAGTGCCAT
Organism: Engraulis encrasicolus; assembly: GCF_034702125.1. NCBI lineage: Eukaryota > Metazoa > Chordata > Actinopteri > Clupeiformes > Engraulidae > Engraulis > Engraulis encrasicolus. The sequence goes on from NC_085860.1 coordinate 5,928,150, forward strand.
AGAGATGATGGTTTTCACTGCTTTTGTGTTTTCTGTTGTGGAATTGCTTTAGTGTCTGTGTTTCACCAGTTCAAATCACTGTTAAATGGATATACTGATTGACACCGTGTTCATCTGAATAATTTGAGAGGGGAAGATATGATTTGGCCACTTGCTGTATTGAGAATGAGCGTTATAAAGTTCTGAGTTTCTATAGAATACTTTTGTGGAAAAACACAATCTGTGTCCATAACGCAAGATTCACTGCTGATACAGACAGACTTGTAAATACAGAATAAGAAATACAGTCATCATGGTTGAAAAAGACTTGACCCATGAGGGGAACTTAATACAGCAATACATAACCTTTCACTGATTTGAAAAGACAAATTAATCTAGAACACAATGACAGTAAAAAAGAGAGACATTGAAATGTCTATAAACGAACAGAATTAGCACATCTCTCCTCCACAGGTGTTCCAATCATGGGCCTTTTGGGGACTGCATACAACATAACTCCCATTTCTCTGTGCAAGGTCATTTGTTTCCATGGTAACTGTAACAGTCAGTTTCTCCTTGTTTTGTTATCATTGTAATGAGGTACTTTTACTTGTTTTAAAACACAAAATGATGGATTATGAATTGCCGTTTAAACCTGGTTGGGAACTAAAAAATTGTGATGAATCAAGGACATTTGATTACAAACACCAACAAACAATAAACAATAGAAGTCTTGGACCATTGGACTGCAGAGTGAACAGACCTCTAGGGGATGACATTTTCTCTCTGCTTGGAAAAAGAACATTGCAGCTACACGATTCCCCATTTTGCATCATTTTTCAAGGCTTTTCGAAATTCCCCAGGATATTTTTGTGTGACGGTACATCTGCCAGTTAGTCTCAGGACAATCTTTTTCCAGAAAGAAAAAAAAAACAAGAAAGGGAAGAAATATTCTGAGTGGCCAATAAGTAAGATGTTACAGGGAGAAAAAAAGGAAGAAAAAAACCTTGACATCTGCTTAGCAAACTGGACTACCTGCCAAGTCCTGAGGCTCATCTCCTTGGCAGGGTGTCTCGTACCCCTCGCCCCAGTCTCTGGTGCATGGGGGCCCGACAACTGGGGAGGCTGGCAAGAGGACACTGCTGTACTGTGGAGGCTAGCAAGCAAGCCTGAACGAAATGTGGGTGAGGTGATTGTTTCAGACAGATGAGAGGCAATGCGTTTTGGAGCCACTTCGGGTGGGGGTAGCATTTTGTGAGTGTTTGTGTGTGTGTGTGTGTGTGTGTGTGTGTGTGTGTGTGTGTGTGTGTGTGTGTGTGTGTGTGTGTGTGTGTGTGTGTGTGTGTGTGTGTGTGTGTGTGTGTGTGTGTGTGTGTGTGTGTGTGTGTGTGTGTAGGGGGGCTGGTGATGGGGTTTTGGTGGCTTCGGTTAGGGTGGGTGAGGGATTGTGGGTAGGCGGGGGTATCTGCAAAACGGTCCTGATGGATGCTGGGAGAGTATTTTTGGAAGGTAATTTGCCAGCACATCTGCAGTGGCGTGGGGCAACACAGCTCAGAGCAGAGTGAGCTGGGGTTTGTCAGATGGGGCCAGACTAGGGCACTGAGACTGTGTGTGTGTGTGTGTGTGTGTGTGTGTGTGTGTGTGTGTGTGTGTGTGTGTGTGTGTGTGTGTGTGTGTGTGTGTGTGTGTGTGTGTGTGTGTGTGTGTGTGTGTGTGTGTGTGTGTGTGTGAGTGCGTGCGTGCGTGCGTGCGTGTGTGTGTGTGCAGGGAAGCCGACAAGGGTGCCCATAATTGGTTACTCATTAACATTAAATGCATTGGGTGGGGGACCCTTTAAGATGATACTGTCCTGGGCTCAGCCAAAGCTGTCAGCGGCCCTGTGTGTGTGTGTGTCTACACGCGTGCGTGCGTGATTCATTAAAGAAGGGCATCAGTGACACTATGACTGTCATCAGGCTTAGTGTTGGAACGCAGGCAGCTTCAAGGCAGTCTGTATGGGATTGTGCATGAAACTATTGCATCAGTGTTATTTTCACGTCTATCTTTTTGATATTGTAATCATGCGTGTGTGTTCAGCCTCAACGAACTATAAGAAATTCCTTGACATTGGCCCTCTTTACCTCCTGCCTTTGCTCTATGTACCCTTTAATGTGTTGCCCTACTTTTAACGTCTTTTCAATCTCTAGCCTTTTCATGAATGGGAGAATATGGATCACTTTGCATCTTAGAACTTTATTACGTACCTGTTTCTGACGTATTTCATTGGCAGTCCAGATTGGATTCTATGTTATAACTGCGTACGTCACACAGCGCTTGGCTCCATATTTATCAAAAGGGAAGAAAAACAATCTAGATTTTTCAATCAAAAGATGGACCGTAGAGATTTGAAACTGGTAATCTGGAGGAGGGAAGCAGCTTTGGAAATGGCATGTGGTGACTAAAGTGTAGCAACGAAGCACGACTCTCTGGACAGTGCAAGACGAGAGGCAGCAGGGTGCAAGATGAATCATGTCTTATTTGGGAGGTTGCTTTGGGCCTCGATTCATCAAGAGAATGGTGTCAATGAGATTAACACAGAGTTTAGAGGCATATTAGTAAACCAACCACCCTTATTACAATCCAAATAAAAGGACAATTAAGAACGCAAAACATGAAGATATAAGTGCTGAAAAAATAATTGCAAGATACATTTTTTCTCAATTAAACCACAATAGATTTTTTTTCTTAAATAAATAACTTCTGTTTTGTAAAGACACTTTTGAAACAGTTGACATACCCTAGTTCCCAATGTCAGTGTGTATCCATCATTGCCTACTTAGATACTGTCCATCCAGTTTGTAATACTATTTTTTTTTGCCATCCTCCTTTAGAAGTCAATAGTTTCAATATTCCTCTCGTCGAGTCCATTTTGAGTCCTGTCATTATTATGAAAACAAGTTCAGATCTGGGTCTCTTGTACATTGTCTTTGGAGCCTGCACGGATTAGCAAAGGTTCATGCGCTGAGCTGTGTATGGAGTTAATGGTGGACACGTGGTTGTAGGGGGTTTTGAAGTTGGAGTTGTAGTGGTTGAGGTGCTCGTGCTCCAGCTGTGCGAGGGCCAGGTGGCGCTCCATGACCTGGCCGCTGGGCACGCAGTCCTCATCCACCGTGATGATCTCGATGCTGCGGGCCGGGGCGTGGTGGTTCTGCTGGTGGTGCTGCTTGCGCATCTTGTAGAAGATGATGAGCATGACAGCGGCCATGAGGGTGATGGCCACGAAACAGCCGATGATGATCTTGGTGGTCTTCATCACCTCGTCCAGCCCGTTGAAGGGGCCCTCTCCCAGCGTGGTGACGGGGATGGTGTAGGGCCGCTCAGTTGACTTGGTAGACTGCGGAAGTCTGGCCGCCGAGGTGGTGGTGGTGGTGGTGGTGGAGGCCAGGGTGGAGGTCTCCCAGATGCCGGAGGAAGGTGTGGGGCCGACCCTCTGCGGTACAGTGGTGTGCCCGTCCTCCAGGGTCTCCACCGTGACCGTGGTGAAGTAAGTGAAGGTGCTGGTCTCGGTGGAGGACACATTGAGGGTAGCCGAGGCGGTGATGTTGCCGACTGAGTTACTGACCATGCACGTGTAGGTGCCCGTGTCCTGCATGGTAACGTTGGTGAAGTTGAGCGTGCCATCGTTCAGCACAGAGATGCGCACTTGGTAGTTGCCATGCGTCACAATGGAGCCGTTTGGCGTGATCCAGCTGACAGAGGTTAGTGAGCTGGCCCGGCACTTCAGCTCCGCCGCCATGCCCTCTGTCACGTTTAGGTCAGCCGGGGGCTCCACGATCACCGGCGCATAGCAGTGGAAGCTGCTCTGGTCCAGCTCTCCGATGTAGCGCCCTCGAAAACTTGGCGGGTTGTTGCAGCGGGCACAGCAGCTGGTGTTGCCCGGCACCATCTCTTTCAGCCACCAGCTGAGCCATAGGATGTCACAGTTGCAGTTCCAGGGGTTGTGGTGCAGCTGCACCCTCTCCAGGTGGTGCAGGGGTGTGAAGAGGTCATGGGGCAGCAGGGTGAGGTTGTTGTGGGCTAGGTTGAGCTCCACCAGAGACTGCAGGTCGTCAAACGCATTCCTCTCGATGATCTGCACCTGGGCGTGCATCATCCACAGCTTCTGCAGGTGCACCAGGCCCTTGAAGGAGCCCGGTTTGACAACTGTGAGCTGGTTGCCCGACATCTCCAGCTCGCTCAGCCGCACCATTGGGTGCAGGTTGGGGATCTCCTTCAGGTTGCACATGCCCAAGTTCAGGTAACGCAAGTTGCTGAGGCCCTCGAAGGCCGTGTCCGAGATGTAGGAGAGCCGGCGCAGCTCCCCGAGGTCCAGACGCCGTAGCGAGGGAACACGGTTGAAGGCATTGGACGAGATGCTCTCGATGGGGTTGTTGCGAAGCCAGAGGTCCTTGAGCTTTGACAGATACTCGAAGGCCCCGTTGGGGATGGTGGTGAGCCGGTTGTCAAATAGCTCCAGGGTGTTGAGACTGGACAGGCCATTGAACGCCCCGAGTTCGATGCTGCGGATCTGGTTCTTGCTGAGCTGCAGTATCTCCAGGTGCCGCAGGTGCTTGAAGCTGTCCACCTTGATCACCTGGATGAGGTTCTCCTGCAGGTTCAGGTAGCGCGTGTTGGTGGAGATGCCATCGGGCACGTCCCGCAGCCCTCGCCGCGTGCAGATCACCTTGCTGAACTGGTTGCTGCAGGAGCAGACAGACGGGCAGGTCTGGGCACGCACCAACCCCGCCACCACCAGCAGCTGGAGGAAGAGCAGCAGTACGAACAGCGGGTCCGACAGAGCCCGGTTCCACCTAGGACCTCTCATGGTCTGCTGCTGTGGGGACGATGTCATCTTGTTCAACATTCATAATTCATTGGATGGTTGTCGACTCTTTGGGAATCGGTGTGAGTGGGAGCAGGCTGTGCAAGAGAAGAAAAAGAGGAGGGGGGGGGGAGAAAAAAGAATTAGGATACTTTGAGATAAAGCTTTTTATGGGCTTGTCAGGAAGATCTATGTTGACCACTGTAAAGTAAACAACTTGTTGAACCCTGGTGGTACTTAAAAATAGTCACCCATAGCAAAAAGGGCCATATAGTAGACTACTGTACACATGGGTGCCGCTAGGAGGGGGAAAGTGATACAGATTCTAAGGGCCCAAGCACTGACAGCACAGAAAATGGCCCTTAAGGGGGCCCAAAATTCAAAATTTTCATGGGGCCCAAAATTTCTGGCAGCGCCCCTGACTGTACATATTTCCAGATCTCTAGTGTATTTCGGAATAGTATCACAAATGACACCTACATTTTTAAAGCACCAGTTTAATATTGCAACAGCTCTGCTATTCCGGTCTACTACTAGTTGCCATTTGAATATCTGTAAAATCACTGCGAGCAGTCCAATGCAGTGAGTGAATGGGGTGGATGGTGACTGTAATGTAGCATTTGAGAGGGTAACTGTGCACTGTGCGCTTTTGCAGCTGCCACCAATGCCCTTGGCGTGTGCTCAGTTCCTTCTGTCTCCCCTTTGTGTCCTGTATGCGTTCCCAGAGCAAATTCTTTCAATCTCACTCCCATAAACTACTCATATCACTGCTACACTGAGTGAGGCCTCTTTTTCTATCTCTCT
>NC_085860.1:5933871-5941371 GCF_034702125.1 Engraulis encrasicolus
CTCTCTCACTCACTCTCTCTCTCTCCCTGATCTTCTCTCTACCCTTTCACTCACTGTATCCCCACTCCAGTATTTATTTATTTATCTGTATATCTAACCCTGTATCTCTCTTTGTCTATTCCCATGTCCTTTATTCTCTGTCTTTGTCTCTGCTCCCTCCTTGTCTTTTTTTTCCTTTTGTCATCTCCCGCTTCCTCCTCTACAGTATGTCTTGTGTGTCTTTTTTTCGTCCCGCCGCTCCTCTCCATGTGTGAGAGAAATGTGTTCGCCAAATGATTTATATCTCTGGTCTCGGAGAACATAAATAACCGACAAAAAGCTGGTGCAGTCAAAAGGCAGCCCCATCTGACTCTCTCTCTCTCTCTCTCTCTCTCTCTCTCTCTCTCTCTCTCTCTCTCTCTCTCTCTCTCTCTCTCTCTCTCTCTCTCTCTCTCTCCCTCGATCTCGATGATCGGATCTGGCGAGGGGGGTAGTTGTGATTGCGAGCCAGAGATAGATTCAATGACATGTTTGTGATTCGAATGAAAAGTGCACATCCACACTTTGCGTGTGTGTGTGTGTGTGTGTGTGTGTGTGTGTGTGTGTGTGCGTGCGTGCGTGCGTGCGTGCGTGCGTGTGTGTGTGTGTGTGCGTGTGTGCACGTCTATGCATGTGTGTTTTGGAGAAAAAGAGAGACAGCAAGTGAGGGAGACAGAAAGAGTGAGACAGAGAGAGAGAGAAAGAGAGTGTGTGTGTGTTTATGTGTCTCTGCTGCGCACTCATCCACTGCGATGCAGCACTTCATGTGTTGGCTTTTAATGGTGCCATTTGTATGCTGCGGGAGCCGGGTGGCAGGATCCCGCTGGGTGTCTCAATTAATTTATGCTGGAATACAGTGTTCCCTGAACATGTGCGAAAGCACAGTTTTGCAATTTGGCTTGTGTTTTCCTTGAGTGGCTGGCAGTTTCTGCAGGGGAAAGAAAGAATGTGCCGCTCAGAAAGCCTGTGACTAAACCATTTGTCAGGTGAGGGTATTTAGACAAAGGACCTCCGTGCCAGTTCCGGAGCAATCATACTCTCTCTCTTACTCACTAGTGATTTAGTCGCTCACTCAGTCACTCACTCAGTCACTCACTCACTTAATCACTCACTGAATCACTTATTCAATGCCAGTGGTCAACACTCATGCACTCACTCAAAGTCTGCTCACAGTCAGTGATGCACTCATTCACTCACTCCCATTCATTCATTCATTCATTCATTCATTCATTCTTTCAGTCAGTCAGTCAGTCAGTCATTCATTCATTCATTCATTCATTCATTCATTCATTCATTCATTCATCCATCCATTCATTCTTTCAGTCAGTCAGTCAGTCAGTCAGTCAGTTAGACAGTTAATCACTCACTCACTCACTCACTCACTCACTCACTCACTCACTCACTCACTCACTCACTCACTCACTCACTTAATCACTCATTTACTCAAATTTAGTCAAACACTCAGCAACACAAGCCTCAAGTCCTCATTCACCCATTTAGCAAAATCATCCGTTCATCTTGTCTTTACACACCCCGGCAGCTCTGCTGTAATAGTTCACCCATTCATCCTATAATTCAGTGTCCAGGTCATAGGGAGTGCAGCTCTAGGCCATGATAGATCAGAGCGAGGGAGGGAGAGAGAATAGAGGCTATTAGTCTAACCCGCTGATTAATGGCAGGAGAATCGCCTCTATTCATTCCTTAATTGCAAAAACCTGATTGTGAGAAACCAGGAGCCCGAGGGATTTGGAGAAAGTGTGTTGCTCCCCTTCACTCTGCTCTGCTCTGCTCTGCTGCATGGGCCCACCCGGAGAAAACTCACAAGAATCAAACTCAGGGCCTGTACATTGTGTCCTCTTACGTAATGTAGTAATAGTTGGAAAATGTAAAAAAAAATAAAAAAAATCAAATAACGAGACCACTGGGTGAGGTAGGGGAAAGGTGGGTCACATCAAGCGATTTGCGCAGTAGCAGTTTAATTTCTCAAGCCTGTTACCAGTTATTAAAGAAATAGCCAAGTCTTTGGCGGACAGCATTATTAAACATAGGGGTAATTAAAGCAGTCTCGCCATAATTATTTACCTAAATGAACATGTAAGTATAACAAATGATGTATACCATGGAGTGTGTTTTTCCTGTCTGTTATGTTATCCTGGAACAGGGAAGGAATGACCTTGCTAAGCTGAAAAGCTCTGCTTCTGTTACCGTTCCATCAGACCACACTAATGGTAACAACAGAATGTGCAAACCGCAATTTTATTCACCAAATGAGGAAAACAATGTCAGTTCGGAAAGCAATCCCTCCTGCTGACACGGAAAGCAGGTGACACTATATTTCTGACACCTGTGGAACAAAAAGGATGGAAAGAAAATGGTATTTCAATTTGAATACAATAACCAGCTGTTATATAGAGGTAGTGGCTCCTTGACTGGAGTTAAACATTCGGTTAAGCATTTTTGAAGAAAGCAGAGCCTGCAGACAGATTTTTTTGACAACCTGAATGCTAGACTTAATATTGCATCGGGCTTACACATTTAAAACTTGAAAATACCATGCTGTCTATTTGTTAACATTTAAAATCCCACAGTAGTCAAATAAAGACAATAGAAAAATGCAGGGGAAAATAACAAGAAAGAAAACATATTAAGGTATGAATGCCTGATTCTTTGGAGAGAGCTACATTTACAGAAGATAAGCAGATAATACAAAAAGCAAGAGACACTTTAACTGGGTGAATCTGTCAAGTCAGGTCAAATCAAGTGTACTTTATTGTCAAACATCTATGTAACAGGGTGAAATTGCATTTGACCAGTCTCCAATGCAAGGCATGGTGACATAAATGCTCATGGAATCTGGCTCCTATACTGTGTCATTATGCATACATGAACAGTACCCTAAATGGTCCAGTTAAGCTGCAAAGATACAGTGCACTGTCCACTGAAGGACACAAGAGAGGCGTACAAAAACACACTGAATTAAGTATTCAGCTCTTGGTAACCCCAAATTAGCATTATATTCCTCGACAAGATTCTCTATTTTCCTTTTGTAGAGGCTGCATGATGGACATCACAGCCCTGAGGCTGAGAGGCTGTGGCTGAGTCTAAGCTTGCCTCACCAGGGCCGAGGAGAGGAGGGGAGATGGATGCCCACCGCCTCCGGGCCCAGACAATGGAGGGGCTGACCCAAGAGGGCCTATAGCTGGCAGAGCCTGAGGGTGAGTGACAGTTGGTGTAGCCTATGGGGATCTCTGGCCAAAGACCACTGGGTCTCAACTCACTCCTCCATGATATCAGATGTGTCGATGGTGGCTTGTGACCGTATCAAACATGAATGGACCACTTTAGGGTCCTTATGGAGGGGGTCGGTTAAGAGTAGCTACTGAATATTGAATGCTCTGGATTCCATTACATGAATTATGTCTTCACTTCCAAATGCTTTGGGTAGTGAAATCACCTCACAATACTGTCTTTATAACAAGCTTGTGAGTAAAATATTGTGTTTAGCTCTACTGCTTTCCTTGCAGTGTTTTAATTTTATGTTAGCATGCACTCAAAAAAATACCTTCTGTTCATTTTCAAAGGTAACATGGAAGAGCACACCAAAAATGTATCGCACAAGCATCTAACCTGGCCCTGTTTCTTCTCTCCCTCTGGCCTGCAGGTTTTATAAGACGGCCACATCGCTACGGTGGTCCACTGAGGCCTGCACAAACTTAGTTCACTCCAGAGCCACACAGTCAATCCAGCAATCCACAATTCACATCCCCTCCTTGACCTGATGATCTGGAGACTGAACCATTTAAGCCATCCTTGGCCTGGGAACCACCCGGCCCCACTCCTTCTCCTTCTCCTTCTTCTTCCTATGCCGCAGAGTGTGTACTGTACTCACTGTACTGTATCGCCAGCCAGCCCAGGTAGCTCCACCAGTGCTGCTAGCCTGCCTGGTCCTCGAGTGATGCAGAGTGTTGCGGTGCAGCTCTGCTCTAGAGTACTGTGCCGCTATGCTGCTCAGGTGCCGCTGAGATCCATGCCCTGAGCTCTTGGCCTGGTTCAGCCCAGCGGAGAGCATCAGAGTGAATCAAGCTTTAACGGGCACCAGAGGGATGGGCAAGGTGTTCGGCACTCTGCAGCACTCCCCTGCAGCCAGGCCAAAGGGCCAAGGGGAAGAGGCAGAGCAGTGGAGCTGGAGGAGAGGAGAGAGGATGGGAGGAGAGGAAAGAGAGAGAAAGGCCAGTAAAAGAGGAGAGGTGAGGAGAGGCGAGGAGAGAGGAGAGGAGAGCAGAGGAGAGGAGAGGAGAAGAGAGGAGAGGAGAGGAGTGGAGAGGAGAGGAGAGGAGAGGAGAGGAGAGGAGAGGAGAGGAGAGGAGAGCAGAGCAGAGCAGAGCAGAGCAGAGCAGAGGAGAAGAGAGGAGGAGAACAGAAGAAAGAAAAATGAAGACATGGAAGAGGGCAGAAGGAAGGAAGGAGAGAAGCCGGACAAGAGGATAGGGAGGAGAGGAGAAAGAATAGGAGAGGAGGCAGCACGGAGAGGAGACGACTGGGACAAGAGAGGAAGGCAAGGAGGATGGAAAATGGAGGAGAGAAGAAGGACAAGAGGAGACGATAGGTAGGAGAGGAAAGAAAAGGGAGGAGAAATGAAGACATGTAGGATATTATGATGGAAGAGAGGGCAGAAGAGGGACTAGAGGAGACGAGAGGATACGTAGGAGAGGAGAGGGAGGAGAGAGGAGAGGGAGGAGAGAGGAGAGGGAGGAGAGGTCCTCCAGGAAATGATGAGCAGCTAAAACAGGAAGCCAGCATTCAGGAGGGGAAATAATTGGACTAAGGGGACATGCTTTTGATCTATTTTCAGGGAAAAAAATAGATGGAGCAGGAAATTATATATGGTTATACCGTTGTGTAGTCCGTTTCTGTCCTCTAATTACAGAAACGCAGCATTTTTGTGATGTTTTATTCATTTCATGAAAACTCTTATATGATGTATAAGGACACACTTTGCATTTCAGCGCACCACATTTGTAATCTTGTTTTTTTTTTCACCGTGCAACACAAGTGCAAAATTACTTTCTGTGCAGTGCTTCCATGTCGTGTTGTGTTTGGGAGAGTAAAACACCAACCTAAACAAAAAAAAATGACATTGCAGCACTGAAATTAAAATAAATGACATTGCAGCACTGAAATTAAACTCTTGCCACGGAAAGGATGTTTTTCTCCTTTTCATTCATTTCTTTTTTTATTAAACCTGTGAGCTATTTTTGTTAGACTCATTTACTTTTCTCATTTCAGACTTTTTGGTTACTTTATTGAGGGTCCACTGCTTTGTGATGCAGAGGTATAGTGTATGGGTGCAGTGCAGTGCTATGCAAAGCCGTTCAGCAAACCCTTTACGGATTTTAGACATTAGTCCTCACAGCTATCAAATGTATAGTGTGTTAGATATTATGTGCCAATTCTTGCAGCTTCTAACTTGAAACTTCATATTAGGCATATGCCTTCAGGATTTGCCAGACAAAAAAAATAGTCATAAGCTGTCATGAGGAGGAAAAAGTAAAATTAATTAAAACACAACTTTCACTTTCACTTTCACCATTTATAGTCCTATCACTTTAGACAACCAACAAGACTGCAGCAACTGAACTGCTCAGATGTGTTATCCATAGAGATCAGTGGGTGTTAAGTGGAAGGGGAGGTCACACTTACTGCTGACCTCTGTCAGTAGAGACAGAATTCTAACGAGGGAAAAAGAGGGTGCTACACTCACATATACTTATGTAAGGTCATGTTATTGAACTCAAGGTCTTCTTGAGGAATCTAGCCAAAGAATTGAACCTGTGACCTCATAGAAATGCTAGTTTGAGAGACAGATATGCCTCTAACTGAGGGGAAAAAACAGCTATCACAGTGAATCACGTTGATGTTTTCCATTCGTATATGGACTCTGCTACAAAACAAGAGTAGCTTTATCAATATTGTTCACTATTTGGCTTAAATGGGTTTGTGACCAGGGCTGGACTGGCAATCTGGCAAACCGGGCAAAATCCCGGTGGGCCGACGCCCCTAGAGGGCCGGTGATGTCGTTTTTTTTAAATAATTGTTATTAATGTTTAAAAAAAAATGTGACCGGCGGCCCACAATTTCGTGCTGACGGCCCTCGGCCCTCCTCCAATGACATCAGCCCACACATAAAGGGGCTAGAGGGAGGGGGTGTCCCATTGGTGCATCTGAGTCGGACTTAACTATTAATTGCGGCCCCACCCCTACCCTGCATTACGCGCGCAAATTTGAGACACAAGCGATGGAGAGACTAAAACTAAAAGGTGGTGTGGAAAAGCTTGCGGAAAAGGGATAAAAAAAAAACTTGCAGCAGAGGCAAGATAATGTGTTCACGCATGTAGTGTTGTAGCAGCAGGAGAGGGACAACAACTTCTGCATGTTGGAAGTGAAGGAGCACGCTAGGAGACAGCAGGTGAAGCGGCAGTAGTAGCCTCTACGAGCCCTGACAGGTATGAGTCAAGTCAAGATCTGTTCTTTTAAATACTCCATGCCTCTCCCCAACTCTCACTTCAGCATTAAACATTAATATTAAATAGGCCATTAATTCCCACCACTGTAAGTGTGCTTGAGTGCTTTGAACCGGTCACACGACTCACGGACATTTGAGAAGACAAACATTCCATACACCAAACCACTGACGTGAATAATATTAACAATAGCCTATATAGTAGCCACCACGGCAGTGCGCCAAATCTATAGCATTAAATGGAATACCAGTGGTGTTGTTCTAAAGCATTCCATGTACAAAATGCGTTTAGAAGACTGTCAAACTACTCTCACTAAATATTCAGCGATCGTTTGCGTAAACATATTTACCACGCAGAGAAAATGTCCATATGTCGTGTAGCCGTAACGGTTGTCGCGTCTCGCGTGTGGAAAAGGTTTGCCAAACGGTTTGTTTAATTCTTGGAGCACAATCAAACCATATTCTGTAGGTAAAGACCTAGCATCTCTCTCTCTATCTCTCTCAGCTGTTATTTTATCCAGGACAATTAGAAATGATAAATGATTGAAGAATTTCTTTTGAATAAGCTTTTGATACAGTTTTATCTGTAGACTATTTTATGTAGCCTACCACTTTCAGCACTGCTCATTTTGAAACTTCAGTATGTTAATGCTTTCTTAACATATTTGACACACTAAAGCATTGTGGTGATAGGCAGTTCATGATTTTCTTTCATCATTCAAGCTATTAAAGTAGCTTCCTTATGCAATGAGAGATGCATTTTGATAAAAGGAAATGAACCCCTCGTCTAATGCACCTGTTAGAAGAAACCCTCAATTTAACATTAATCTAGGTCAATTTATGAGTAGGCTATACACTCAGGATTGTACAGGTAGCTGTTAATACCTGCTGGGCATTGCTGCCTGTCGCACCTCCTCTGGTGCCCATGGGTCAGCGAGAGAAAATAAGACTTGTGACACAAA
>NC_085860.1:5946371-5953871 GCF_034702125.1 Engraulis encrasicolus
CTGCGCTGCAAATGTGTGCATTATGAAAAAGTGGATGCCTGCCATTATGGGGTGAAAACCAACATAAATACTGGGATACACCACTGCAGCAGTGTTTGAACAAAAAAAAAAAAAAGTAACGGATGTCTTTCTTTTTTCCATGGTTCGCTTTGTGCCAAGGTATGCGGCAATTGAAGTCTATGCTTACACCAGTGCTTTCCCTAATGAAAAATAGAAGTGGTTTCATTCCAGCAGTGTTTCTCTCACCACCCCTTTGCTGATTTGACTTCACGATCAGTTTGGGGGGATTCAGGGGTAGCAGAGCGAGAGGAGAGATTAAAAGCAAAGCATTACCATACCATCCATTATTTTCATCTGGATAGAACACCCTCAGCCCCTTCTCATCACAAATACATATCTGAACAAGAAGTGTGTGTGGGGGGGAGGCTTTGCTACTCAGAAAGTGCAGATATCTAGCCAAGACCATATGCGAGATATCTGAAGAAAAATAGCCTTCCGCACGACTTTGTTCCAGCATTAAATGAGCTTTGCTTTGCTTTGCTTTGCTTTGCTTTACTTTACTTTGGCCCAGGCTACTGCTATCCATTAAGTAAAAAAAAATATATAGGCCAGCAAAAGGCTGTGGTTTTCGAAAAAGCAACAAAGTCAATAAGTAGTCCTGCTCACGGACAAGTAGCCAGACAAACAGACCATGGCAGATTCATAACATCTCCCCCTTGGAGGAGGTAATGAGTTGACACAAACACATCCAGTGTGCTGGAGCATGCTCTGTGGTGCTGAAGCTGTGAGAAATGTGTAAAAAAGGAACTGAACTGAAAACTGAACTAGGGGGAACAGGGGAATAAACAATACATACTTATAAATAAATGAATACACATGATCGAACAAACACACGTGGATACACAGACACACACACACACACACACACACACACACACACACACACACACACACACAGACACAGACACAGACACACACACACACACACACACACACACACACACACACACACACACACACACACAAACACACACACACACACACACACACACACACACACACACACAAATGTTCGTCTTTCCCTTCATCCCTGTGGTGAAATGTAACAAATGCATGTAAACATTCAAAATGTTCTCTCAATAACTAAATGACTTTCAGCGGTTCAATCAAATGAGGTGAAACACAATTTTGGTACAAGTTGTGGATGCATAGAGATGGTGAAGCACAACACGTCCGCAGACCAAAGAAAGCGAGATAGAGGTAGAGACAGAGATGTAGAGAGAGAGAGAGAGAGAGAGAGAGAGAGAGAGAGAAAACACATTGCTCAGTCTGATTTAAGAGCCACACACAGAGGGAAAAAATCAAGCATAACACTCATGAATATAGTGTGTGTGTGTGTGTGTGTGTGTGTGTGTGTGTGTGTGTGTGTGTGTGTGTGTGTGTGTGTGTGTGTGTGTGTGTGTGTGTGTGTGTGTGTGTGTGTGTGTGTGTGTGTGTGTGTGTGTGTGTGTGTGTGTGTGTGTGTGTGTGTGTGTGCGTATGCATGTGAGGTGGGGGTTGGTTCTTGGCAGAATTGGTTCAAATGTGCCACAACTGGCTTTGTGTGGGAAGAACCACACATGGTGATGTGTACGCACATGAATCTTTCAAGAGCGTTGGCTCACCACAGGAGCGCCGAGCACCGCGAATCGTTGTCGGCGCTTTGGCGTTGGGATTTGTCTTGGGTGCCGGTGGGCGCGATTAGATAAGGGTTAAAGCGAACAAAATGGGGGGTTTGATGCGACAAGCGCGTTGGCTTAGCAAGCGCAGTACGCAGGCTACGCTCTGTAGAACATCTAAAATAACATACCGGTAGTACTCCCTATCCACGATGCAAAACGCATTCACGGCGGGCTCAGCGGCATCGGTGCATTTCACTGAATATTACAGTCAGAGAGAGGAAGTGCAATGATAACTAGGAATTGCAATTGCAAGGGTCAGAGTGAACAGATGTGCACACATGCAGAGACATAGAGAAGACACATAACACACGGGCAAAGCACACAAACAGTAGATAGTACATACTAGCCCATACCAATACACACACACACACACACACACACACACACACACACACACACACACACACACACACACACGCAGACGCGTACGCACATGCACACAAATACACACACACTCACACTCACACTCACACGCACACGCACACGCACATGCACACACGCACACGAACACGCACACGCACATGCACACACACAAACACACACACTCACACACACTTGCATCAGCCATTGTTGACGGCTTGTTGAGCACCTTGCCATAATCAGGCTCCATGCTCTGGAAGGCTACGATTACTGCTGACCCTAAACTGACCCACGCAGAGTGTCATAACAGGCCACAGCATGCGTACGGTGTGTGAGTGCCTCCACTAGAGTGGAAGTGTGTGTGTGTGTGTGTGTGTGTGTGTGTGTGTGTGTGTATGTGTGTGTGTGTGTGTGTGTGTGTGTGTGTGTGTGTGTGTGTGTGTGTGTGTATGTGTGTGTGTGTGTGTGTGTGTGTGTGTGTGTGCGTGTGTGTGTGTGGAGGGGACTAATATGACTGTGTATGCAGGGGATGCAGTACAACAGATATAAAGTGGACCAGAATTTATGAGTGGGGGTCATTGTGTGGGCAAACCCATTGTGTATTCATGCGTGTGTGTGTGTGTGTGTGTGTGTGTGTGTGTGTGTGTGTGTGTGTGTGTGTGTGTGTGTGTGTGTGTGTGTGTGTGTGTGTGTGTGTGTGTGTGTGTGTGTGCGTGTGCGTGCGCGTGCGTGTGCGCGTGCGCGTGCGTGTGTGTGTGCGTGTGCGTGCGCGTGCGTGTCCATTATCTCAGTGAGTGTGTGTGTTTTCAGCGCAGAAGCGATGAGGTCTCTTCGGGGTGACACATTGGCAAACAAATGAGTGGTGTGGTCCCCAGGCACCACGCTGTAGCTGTGGCCGTGGCAGTGGCTGTCGAGTGGAGGGTCTGGGTGACTGGAGACTGGAGACAGGAGGTTTGGCCTTCCCCTTCCCCTTCCCCTTCCCTTCCCCTTCTCTTTACCTTCCCCTTCCCCTCCGTTTCCCCTTCCCCTTCCCCTCCCCTCCCCTTCCCTTCCCTTCCCTTCCCTTCCCTTCCCTCAGGGCCGGTTATAAGCATAGGCCGGCTAGACGGTCGCCTAGAGCGCATGTGAAGAAGGGGCGCCGAATCGGCGCTCTCCGATGCGTAATTTTGCGATATGGAGGTTTTTTTTATGAAGTCGCAATCAACAAAGCGTGGCGAAAGCGCTCCTCAAGGCAAAGCGCCCCTCAGCCAATAGTAATATCGCTTTCAACTGTCTCTGGGAAGTCTGTGAACCAATAAACAGACAGTCCTGAGAAAGGGGGCGGGACGAGTGACAGCGTGCGATCTATTTTGACTTTGGAGACTCATTCGAGAGACAGAGGGCAAGCGCGAACAGCAAAGCTGCTCTGCTGGGTGGAGAATTGTTATGTTCTCATTAAACCAGTAATTGCATGATGCAGGAGTTGCAGAGGGTGTTTTGGAAGTATGTGGTTTAATCAGAAACCGTTTGTGGTGAAGTGAAAGTGAGAAGTGAAAGCCAACTGGGAAACTCCAACTCCCATTGTCATTGTGACACAGCACTCCACAGCACACAAGTGAACACTGCACACAACGAAATTGCATTTATGCCTCACCCGTGCAAGGGGGCAGCCCTCAGTGGCGCCCCATGGGGAGCAGTGCGGTGGGACGGTACCATGCTCAGGGTACCTCAGTCATGGAGGAGGATGGGGGAGAGCACTGGTTGATTACTCCCCCCACCAACCTGGCGGGTCGGGAGTCGAACCGGCAACCTCTGGGATGCAAGTCTGACGCCCTAACCGCTCACCCATGACTGGTAATGTAAAGCCTAATAGTTATGAGGCTACTGTTTGGAATTAGAGGGAAAAAGAGCTTTGCTTATGATCTGAGAAATCGCTAGTTAGCATGCTAACATTAGCCAAGTATGCCAAGCAATGAAATCCAGTAAAGTAGCTGTTAGTAGCCTACTCACTAACACCCACCTGACATCATAATACTTGCTTAGGTTGACCAGCAGTGTAAAATAAGACTGGTGCCATGTTTAAAACAAGTTTAGCTGCCATATCTCCTTCCATCCACTTGAATGAATTACCTGCTTGTTGTAAGCTTAAAAAAAACATTGTTTCCAGACCAGAATGACATATAGGCCTACATTAATCATGTAAGAGAACCATGCACAGCATGTTTTCATGCTGAGTGATGTAGTATTGCAGACAAGTGAGGCTATTTACTATATTTTGTATATAATGAAATTCAAAAGCGTGACAGCTTTTCTCCCTTTCTCTCACCCTGTCCCTCCGGTTCAAACACATAGATAGCCCCCTTCTCATTCTCCTACTCACAAATGCACCACTATTTCCAGTAGGCTACAGAAATTAAATTGGTTTGGAATCATAGACAGCACAAATGTGTAGCTTATTAAAATTGTTATGCTGCCATGCTTTGTGATGCTGTAGGTAGTGTAGATAGGCTATCAATGCAGACCTCCTTGGTAGGCCTATTGTCTACACATGCATTTGACATGCAAATGTACTGTACCACTCTCCTGGCATTTCAATTCCATTTTACAATTCAAACACATTGATAACCTCCCTCTCATCTGGGGTTGGGGGCACCACCACCATTACATCCAAGACACCACACAGTGAAGGTACTTTCATGCGACTCAATCTGATGTGTTGGTCGGCTGTCCAAAATCCATTTGATGCAAAACAGTTATTGTTCTTGATGCTATTTAGTTAAGCTTACTACCGGTATTGNACTTCTGTAAGGTATAAAAAAAAGGGAGGGGGGGGCGCCAGAACTCAAACTCGCCTAGGGCGCCAAATAAGCCAGAACCGGCCCTGCCTTCCCTTCCCTTCCCTTCCCTGCCCTTCCCTTCCCTTCCCTTCCCTTCCCCTTCCCCTTCCCCTTCCAATGCCTCACACCCTTCTGATAAATGAGGCCCAGTCACTCTGATGGGCCCCCCAGGACCTTGCCGCTCACGACACACAGAATGACAATGAAAGAGATGGAGATGGGAAGAGAGAAAGAGAGAGAGAGAGAGAGAGGGAGAGAGAGAGAGAGAGAGAGAGAGAGAGAGAGAGAGAGAGAGAGAGAGAGAGAGAGAGAGAGAGAGAGAGAGGAGGGGGGGCACATGCTCGCCACACTATCTCTCATACACACTCTCACACACTGGAAATATTCTCTCTCTCTCTCTCTCTCTCTCTCTCTCTCTCTCTCTCTCTCTCTCTCTCTCTCTCTCTCTCTCTCTCTCTCTCTCACTCTCACACACACACACACACACACACACACACACACACACACACACACACATACACACACACACACACACACACACACACACACACATGCACGCACGCACGCACACACACTCTCTCAAACGCACCCACGCACACAAAGACGCAGTATACAAACACTCAGACATACAGTACAGGCAGAGGCGTATAGACACCAAACCTCACACACACACAAACGCATACAGTAATTGGTGCATCAATCTGCATTCACCACATCACTTTACTTCAGGTGGCATTCCTGTCAATTTTGGATACTTAACGCACATTGCATGCATTGTCAGTGGCGTGTGTGTTGCACTACAAAAGGAATACGTCGCTTGCATCACTTAGGTTCATTTTTCGCTTGTCTATGTATGGGGCCATTCACAGGCACACTGACATACTCACTCACTCAGTCGTGCAGATCCAGGCAGATACACAATGATCCTGCAGGCAGGTAAAACACACATGCACACACGCAGACACAAGTCCATAGCGACAAGTTCAAATATTCACAGGCAAACATGGACACATAGTGACGCACTCGGTGACGCACTTAGTGAAACACACGCGCAGAAACACACACCTGCACACACGCCCCTACGCTTGCACGCCCGCACACCCACAAACCCGCACACACACGTTAGTAACACGCACACACAAGCACATGCGGTGGCATACCATGTTGTATTCTTGCATCATGTCCCCAACATGATTTATTCCCGTAATTAACTGGAAGCATGTCAGACGTACAGACGTGTTATCGACCTCCAACTGGAGAGGGGAGCGAGAGGGGGTGCAAGAGGGCCTGGCAGAGAAGATAGGTATCGGCCCAGATCAATCTCCTTACACATTTACTTTTACGATCAATGTCCAAAGAGCTCTATCAGTCAGGCGAGGCTCTCTCCATCTCTCTGCCCCTCTTTCTCTCATTCTCTCCCTCTCTCTCTCTCTCTCTCTCTCTCTCTCTCTCTCTCTCTCTCTCTCTCTCTCTCTCTCTCTCTCTCTCTCTCTCTCTCTCTCATCTTTCGTATTCCCCTTTCCCTCTCTCTGACTCTGTCCCTCCCTCTCCATCTCTCTTCCTGCCCCCTTCTTCCTTCTCATCTATTTCTCTCTCCCCTCTCTCCCCTCTTCCTGCATCTCATCTCCCTTATCCCCCCTTTTCCTTCTCTCTCTTGGCTGTCTTCTCTGTACCCACCCTTTTTGCCCTCTGTCTCCACCACTCATCTCATCTCTCCCGCTGTCTTTCATCTCTCTCTCTCTCTCTCTCTCTCTCTCTCTCTCTCTCTCTCTCTCTCTCTCTCTCTCTCTCTCTCTCTCTCTCTCTCTCTCTCTCTCTCTCTCTCTCTCTCTCTCTCTCTCTCTCTCTCTCATTCCCTCCCTTGCCCTCTTTCCTCTAACTCTCTCATCTCTCTCTCTGTCTCTCTGTCTCTGTCTCTGTCTCTGTCTCTGTCTCTCTCTCTCTCTCTCTCTCTCTTTCTCTCTCTCTCTCTCTCTCTCTCTCTCTCTCTCTCTCTCTCTCTCTCTCATTCCCTCCCTTGCCCTCTTTCCTCTAACTCTCACATCTCTCTCCGCCCCCTCTCTCACTCTATTTCCGTTCTATCTCTCGCTTGGCTCCGTCTCTTCTCTCCCTCTTCCCTCTCATAGCTCTCCATCTTGTTCTCCTCAACCCCTGTCGGCCTGCGTTTCGTTGGGCTACTTCTAGTCTGGCAGCCTTACAAGTCACCAAATGAGCCATGATAAGACCGGATCAGTACACTACTTGCTCAGAAATAATGTAAAAAGTTATTTTAACGACTATTATAAATCTACACTTAATAATCTTTAAAATTGGAGGTGGTCATTTCATTTACGAATCAAATTGGCTTTGGGGAACATGAACTTGAAATCTTATGATGTGTTTGGACATTAATGAAATGCTATTTTTTTCTTGACATATATTTGAGACTTTTCAGAAAGGAGAGCACATCCACATGAAAGTGAAAGTGAAAGCCCAAGTGGGAAACTCTAAGTCCCATTGTCATTGTGACACAGCACACAAGTGTTCACTGCACACTGCACACAACGAAATTGCATTTATGCTTCACCCGTGCAGGGGGCAGTCCCCAATGGCGCCCCAAGGGA
>NC_085860.1:5958871-5961371 GCF_034702125.1 Engraulis encrasicolus
AGTGACTGGTCGAGAATAGCGTTCATAAATTCGAAGGGAGTGGAATTCTCATTTGTCAAACATTCAGAGCATACACCGGGGACTTCAACTCAGGGAGGAGCAGCCCAGTGACGAATCTAACTGACTAAGTTTAGACATGTTAAGACTTATTAACAAGACCTATTCATGAATTGAAGCTCACACCTGGCAGTTAAGAAAATCCACCAGACTGTTTTCTTTGGAAGTCTGCTTTGCCTGTGAAATTGAAGGTGCCTTACCCAATGAAATCCAGACCCCAAAGTTCGGAGCAATGGGCTGTCGCACCAATGGACCGACCTTTGGCCCGCCCATCCTTTTGATGCTGCAAAATATTCCATGACCAAGTCATTCTGCCGAGGATAGCCTTTGAAATTCATATTGGCCTCCTTTTTGGAGCAACTTATGTAGGCCAACAGTTGAGCTTTTCAACTTCCCCACTGCAAAATAAGTCAGAGGAAAGAGTGGACTGATTGATGGCTTCCACCAGAAGCATATACTGTAGAGGCATGTATAGATGCAAGTTAAAGGCCCTCTGAGAACATGATAAAAGTGCTCACACCAACTTTGATGTCGTATAATTCCTTAACGACTTACACTATCTATGACTACGAAACTTGGTGACTTTTCCTAAAATTTAGTTGGCTACAGTTTAGTACCAAAAGATTAGGTTAATAATGTTTGGCGTTGCCATGGCAACGGTTTTCTGACAGGTATGTCTGACCGAAAATCACTGATAAGTCTCATTATTGTTCCTTTCTTATCAAATACTACTTATTGTATTGTTATTCCATTACATTAGCACAAATCACCTACATAACATACCTTTATCTTTACCAAAGCACATTTCACCTAAATTTCATTAATTCTTTTTATTTCTCATTTCTTAATTGTGTCATGTACATCATACCCTGCAAATTTGGTAATGATATATCCTGTTGTTGAGGACTTACGAATTGGCGTAATGTTGTAAGAAACTGAAGCCACTTTACCATATCTATGACGCCATTTTGTGACATATATTTTCATACCGTATTTTTTTGTTATATCCATTAACATAAGACACCTTTGTGAGCATTTAAGTGGTCTGAGGCTGAGCATATAATCATGGAAATGTAAGTGCATTTCCTAAATTTGATGGAAAATACATTATGGTGAGATTTTGGGCATCATTTATTCTTCTCTGAACAAACAACAACTAGTCAAACATGTAGGAAGCCCGTTGTGAAAAATAATCAAAGTGTATCAAAGGGATTCTGACAGTGCTTGGAATTAACTAGGAGCTTGCTGTATGACAAACAGACTTGGCAGTTGTCAGTGGTAGCAATATATACAGGGGTTGTACAAAATAACTGTGACACCTGTCATTTTAGTGTGGGACGTTTCATGGCTGAAGTGGACCAGTCTGTTGACCAATCTTCATTAATGGCACATTGCACCAGTAAAGTGAAGTGTGAAGATTCAATTAACAGGGTAGGAGCACAGTTTTGCTCAAAATTATGCAATGCACACAGCATTATGGGTGACATGTCAGAGTTCAAAAAGGAGAAATTCTTGGTATGTGTGTAACTGTTGCATCTTTGACCGAGACAGCAAGTTTTGTGATGTATTAAGAGCCACATCATCCAAGGTAATTTCTGCATACCACCAAGAAGGATGAACCACATCCAACAGGATTAACTGTGGACGCAAGAGGAACTAAATGACACTAAAATGACAGGTGTCTCAGTTATTTTGTCTAACCCCTGTATATAGAGTGTTTTTTAAATTATTATTATTATTGTATTTTATTTTTATTTATTTTTCAAATTCCTCTTTATATCAGAAAACAAATTAGACCCGTGATTCACTAAAAATACCCATAGAATTAGTTTCTCATGGGATCCAAACCGGAATACAATAACAACAGGCAGGTTGATGCCAACATTCAATGCATTCGAATATACAGTTGCAGAGATGCTGTCAGCTTTAAACAATCAAACTGTTTCAATGAACTAAGTATGGTATGCCGGCAGGAATTGCAATGGAGAGCATTTGCCTTTTCAGTGTGACCATCTGTTATTTATACAAAGGATGTCTCCAGAGGTCTGCATGCCAGGGAGAGAAGAGGACACATATTGCCAGGTGAAGGAAAAAAAAAGAAACCGCAAAGAAGAAAGCCATAGATTTATTGTGCAAACTCGTTAAGTTTTTAATCAGATTTACTGAAATAGGAGGACCTCAAGGGAGCTGCTAGGGTAAGCTCTAAGGTGTGAATTGCTAAGGTGTGAATTTGTGCGTGTGTGTGTGTGCGCGCGTGTGTGTGCATGTGTTTGCACGTGTGCGTGTGCGTGTGCGTATGCGTGCGTGCCCGTGTGTGCGTGTTCTGTGAAAGGGCAGTAGTCAGTGCTGGATGGTCCCTGGGGTGGATTGTATCTGCAGCAGCAGGGGCACGCCACTGGGCGAGGGCACAGAGCGTGCACCAGGAGAGAGGAAGGAAGGAAAA
>NC_085860.1:5966371-5978871 GCF_034702125.1 Engraulis encrasicolus
ACTGTGCCATTTACAACCACAAAAACAACCACTAAAACCCCCAACCCCCATCTCCCCCGAGTGCGCACTTTCCTGTCCTCTTTCAAAGAAAACACATTTTTATTAGAGTCAGTGCCTGGAATGCACAGCGGGATCAAAAGAGATTACTCCCCAGATCTTATCCGTGAATTTCGGAAAGAAAGAAAGTAAATACAAGAAATGAAATGAAAAGAAAGAAAGGCAGAAACCCTTGGGTCTGGGATAGACAGAGGAACTCTTGATATGCGAAGGGAGAGGGAGCTGTAAGCCTCAAATCCGACATAACTGAAAAAGGACGAGGAAAAAAAACAGTCATCCTGCACTGATACAGCAGACCAATACTGCCACAGTCTAGCAGAGAGAGAGAGAGAGAGAGAGAGAGAGAGAGAGAGAGAGAGAGAGAGAGAGAGAGAGAGAGGCGGGGGGAGAGAGAGAGAATCAAAAAGCCACACGCGCACACACACACACACACACACACACACACACACACACACACACACACACACACACACACACACACACACACACACACACACACACACAATACCCCTGCAAGGAATAGACTGCGACGGGAGTAGAGGGCAAATTTCCATTTCTGTCTGCTGACTTGTTCTGCATTTCTATCTTTTTTTTACCCCACAGCCCTGCACCCATCCATCCATCCATCCATCCATCCATCCTTCCATCCATCCATCCCTCCTTCCATCCTTCCTTCTCTCCGCCCCCTCCAGCTCCTTCATGCTACAGCTCAGTAAGCAGCGGCTGCTCTTGCTGCAGATTACTGCTGCATTATCCAGCACTGGCTGCTAGCTAATGACTGGGAGACCTTCTGTAAACACATCCCAGAGCCCAGAGCTGCCTTCTGGATGTGTCTGCTGGGGGGGAGGTAGGGTGTGTGGGTGTGTGTGTCTGTGGCGTTGTCTCTGTGTGTGTGTGTGTGTGTGTGTGTGTGTGTGTGTGTGTGTGTGTGTGTGTGTGTGTGTGTGTGTGTGTGTGTGTGTGTGTGTGTGTGTGTGTGTGTGTGTGTGTGTGTGTGTGTGTGTGTGTTTGTTTGGGTGTGTGTGTGTGTGTGTGTGTGTGTGTCGGTGTGTGCGTGCGTGCGTGCGTGTGTGTGTGCGTGCGTGTGTGTGTGTGTGTGTGTGTTTGTGTGTGTGTGTGTGTGTTTGCGTGTGTGCGTGTGTGTGTGTGAGGGAGAGGCAGGGAGAGAGATAGAGAGAA
Source organism: Engraulis encrasicolus (assembly GCF_034702125.1). Taxonomy (NCBI): domain Eukaryota; kingdom Metazoa; phylum Chordata; class Actinopteri; order Clupeiformes; family Engraulidae; genus Engraulis; species Engraulis encrasicolus. The sequence continues at coordinate 5,967,608 of NC_085860.1, forward strand.
AGAGAGGGGGGAGGGGGAGAGAGAGAGAGAGAGAGAGAGATACAGAGAGAGAGAGAGAGATAATATTTGAGAGGACGTTGTGCAGGAGATGTGCAGTGAATGTAAACCGGTGTTTACACAGAATGTGCCAAATAAATATGATTATTCTTGACTTTGTCATCTGTCAAATCAAAAGAGCACTGTGAACTGACATATACCCACTGTGAAGGGCATGATCATAATCCACGTTATTATTATCACAATCATAATTGTTGGCATCATTAGCATCATCATCATAACTACCATCATCATCAATTTCTTCATTCATCAATAACATCAACAGCTGCAACAGCAGCGCTCTCTCACGCACAGATTCTTTGCCAGATTCTACGAGTGTTTCACACTTCACCACCTCCACCACCACCACCACCATCAGCAGCAGCAGCAGCCACATCACCATCGTCATCGTCGTCATCATCATCATCATCAACAAAATTGTCATTAACAGCATTGCCATACACAAACAGATGGGCAGCTCAAATAGGCCTACTACAGACGAGGACTGAATGCAGCAACAATCTCCCATGAAAGATGCCATTGCAAAGACAATATGCAGTACAAATTGACCTTTAGTATACACATCTAACTGAATTGCTTTGTATTGGTGCTGCAACAGAAGAACAAAGAAGAAGAAGCAAAGTGGAGAAAAGCAATATTAGCATATAGAGTCTGTGCCGAAATCATGATGAAAATTTCTATTTGTTTGAGTTTGGTACTTCCTACTTTCAAAAAGAAAAATCCAGTTTTTTGTTTTGCTTTTTGGCTCGGACATAAGGCCTAAATGCGTAAAGGACGAAAATCAGTTTACAAATGCTCAGCAGCAATATGTACTCATGGACTGGGACTGTGTGCATGCTTGTTTAAGGATTTGAACTGTGTGTGTGCAAGGGTCAAGACCGTGTGTGCTTATGTGCAATGACTGTGACTTTGTGTGAATGCATTGACAGCCTGAGACTGCTGGAGCATGTGTGCAAACCCTGTGTGTTTGTGAGTCCTTTGTGTTTACACGTGCATATGTGCAAGGGTTTATACTGTGTACAGTGGCCACATGCACACCGCCAAATACTCTATTTACAAGTGTGCTGGGACTGGGGCCGTGTGTGCCTCTGTGCAAGGCCTGTGTTCAGATAAGACACCGCTGGACTGTGTGAGAGTTGCAAAACCCCTCAAGCTGATTAGCAGTCCAGACTGTCTCCCAGGAGCGCTGCTCCTAATTATGATCTCTATAAGACACTATAGTTTTTATATTAAAAATAATCTTAATACTGCCTCTCTAAAAAAGGATCCCCCTATCTACTCTGGGTCCTTAAAAACACTTAGTGGCTTTTCAACCATAGAATAATGTTTCCCGAAATCTTTTCAGTGGTTCATCGTCGCCCAACAGTGTGGATGACACTTGTGCATTTACTTTTTCGTTCGTCTACTCTATACTAAAGACTATGCGTTCTCAATGCAAGTTCTTTAAATCTCCGATCTATGGATTTGAATGAGACTCACACAAAATTGTCTGAGTGGCAACATGGGCACAAAATGTTAAATTCCTTTAAACCCCATCCTTGGGCAGTTTGGGCTTAGCCCAAAGAATGTCGGTTGGACTCCCGACCTGCCAGGTTGGTGGGGGGAGTAAGTAACCAGTGCTCTCCCCCATCCTCCTCTATGACTGAGGTACTCTGAGCATGGAATTGTCCCGCCGCATTGCTCCCTTTCGAGCGTCATTGGGGCCTGCCCCCTTGCACGAGTGAGAGATAAATGCAATTTTGTTGTGTGCAGTGTGTACTTGTGTGGAGTGTTGTGGAGTTTGAGTTTCCCAGTTGGACTTTTCACTCATTGCTTCTGACGGCATTATGTGACTGATGGTTATAGTGCCAAGCTGGCCGATGACTCCTCTCTCCACTTTCTTTCTCCTTCCTGCTGAGGGGGTAATTTACAGAACGTCACTGAAATATTACAGGTGAATGGAGAGGGCCGTTAGCCTAGCGATCGCTTCAACAGATCTGTGACTTTATTGTTCTCACTAAGTGATGTCCAGGTGTAATTTCAGAGTTCTCTGAGAGCAGACTTAATCTCTGTCTATCAAATGTTTCTGTTTACTGCTGGTCTGAGCTAAAATCAATCAGACCCCTCTTTATATCGTTTAGCTACAGGCAAGGCCATCGACAAAAAGTAGTGCACCTTCTCTGCCCATTGAGACTTTGGAACTGAACAGTTTTCATTGGCTCCAATTTTGGGGATGATTTAAAATAGAAGAGATAGCCAGCTTGGCCAGACTGACTTGGTAGCAGATATAACGATCTGCAAGGGTTAGAGGGTTGTTGCCTTTCACAATTTTCAGGCATTTATTAGAAAGGGGTTAAACAAAAAAAAATCGTTTTGGGGTACTGATTTATTGCAGCAATTTTCACAACAACGCATTTCAGTACACAACACATTCTTTTGTAGACATTGCCAATAAATCAGAAGACCACAAAAGAAAGAGAAAGAGAAACGTGCCATATGTTTTATTTGATTTGATTTTTTGGCTTGCACCCGTGCAAACATCTTCATCTTATAGTAGTGTGCCTGTTGTTCTTCATAAATCTACATGGGTGTGCGACTGATAGTAATTGGCTTTTAATACTAATTACTGTTTAATACTTCAGATCCAGTTAAGCAGTTGAAATTCAGAGGCATGATTTATTTGGTTAGGGAGGAAGATATAGACACAAAAGGCCTCAGGCCTTCTCCCATGCTCTCTGTCTCTCCCTCCATTAAAGGGATGGTGACAACAGGCACAGAGCAGAAGAAGAGCCCTTACAAGAAGAGTCTGTATAGTTTAAACAGTGCTCACAGAAAGTGAAGTCACATCGAATGATGTTGCATACAGTTGTAATCTTATCCAATAGCACATGCAAATAGGCAATTTCAAATTAACAGTTTGGGAGAAGGGAGTTTCAACACCCTGAGGCCATCAGAGATCAAGACAATGTTTATTTAGCCTCTCACACACCGGGTTACATGGACATTGAAATATTGAGATTGGGGGCAATATTCACATTCCATCACCACAAAGGCAATATTGAGTTCTATGACAGCATATCATTTCTGGGCCTCATATACCTGTACTGTATGTTCAGCTCCATGTGTGTGTCATTGTTTGGGTACCATGTGTTTGCAGTTTGCACATGCACATGCTTGAGAGAGCTGCATCAGTGAAACAAATCACATTAGCTTTACGCATCCTCTTGGTCCACTGTGGCCAAACCTACACACACACACACGCACACACACACACACACACACACGCACACAGACGCACACACACACACACACACACACACACACACACACACACACACACACACACACACACACACACACACACACACACACACACACACACACACACACACACACACACACACACACTATTGTGACCCTTTCACCCCACAGGTCACATCACATCACCCACTGCAAATGACCGGAAACTAACATGGTGCTGAATCAATCGCTGGCAGTCAGCTCCTGAAAGAGAGAAGGTGTGTGTGTGTGTGTGTGTGTGTGTGTGTGTGTGTGTGTGTGTGTGTGTGTGTGTGTGTGTGTGTGTGTGTGTGTGTGTGTGTGTGTGTGTGTGTGTGTGTGTGTGTGTGTGTGTGCCTGTATCTGTGCGTGTGTGTGTGTGTGTGTGTGTGTGTGTGTGTGTGTGTGTGTGTGTGTGCCTGTATCTGTGCGTGTGTGTGTGTGTGCATGCGTGTGTGTGTGTGTGTGTGTGTGTGTGTGTGTGTGTGTGGTGTGTGTGTGTGTGTGTGTGTGTGTGTGTGTGTGTGTGTGTGTGTGTGTGTGTGTGTGTGTGTGTGTGTGTGTGTGTGTGTGTGTGTGTGTGTGTGTGTGTGTGCGTGCGTGTGCGTGTGTGTGTACATGCATGTGTATGTGTGTGTGGCTGGAGTTCTTGCACGTTCATCAGGAATCTGTGCAGGAACAAGAGTGCTGAAATCAGCGGGGAACCTCGGCACATTTGTCATCATCTAATGGCAAATCCATCCACGTCTGGCCTCGGTCTTATGCCGGGTCAAACTACAATGACCCTACAGTACTCACTAATAAAAAAGAGAGAAGGAAGGAAAGGGGGGGGAGGAGGAGGAGGAGAGGGGGCTAGATAGAATGGGGGAAAAGAAAGAAAGGTAAGGCAGCAGACTGGATAGGTGAGAAGACAATAATGAAGAAGGAGAGACACTGTGGGATAACAGACTGATGGAGGGGAGCAAAAACAAGTAAGGAGAGAGGGAGTTGGCAGGGGGTAATGGAGAGAGGGAGAGAGAGAGAGAGAGAGAGAGAGAGAGAGAGAGAGAGAGAGAGAGAGAGAGAGAGAGAGAGAGAGAGAGAGAGAGAGAGAGAGAGAGAGAGAGAGAGAGAGAGAGAGACTGTCTATCCAGGCAGACACTGGGAGACAAGCGAGAAGAAAGAATACTACCAGACAAATCAAGTCCAATGTTATGTTAACACACATAATGGACTATGGTCTGCTGGTGGGTGAAGGTGACTTGGCAATAACCATTGTATAAGATTGCATTTAATATGACAGTCCATAATAATAAACAATTAAGTCACCCTTGTGTCACCATTTAGCAGCAGTAACACAGTTAAGGATCATTAGTGAATTTCTGACTGTTCTGATTGGAAGTATAGCCTACATTATTGTCATAATTATGTAGAGGTGACTCCTCTATCAAGCACAAATAGTAATTGATTTTAACGAGGGAAAAAATACATTTTGATATGGTATTTAAAACCACAACCAAACCTTATAGACACATTTTTGCACTCTGATGAAACTGACTGAAGGAATCTCTCTGCAATCATCTTTTTCTGTTTCACCAGCTGGTAGTATTTCTTTGGCTATATTCAGCACAATAAGATCCAGTTATTTCCAAACTTTTTTTTCATAACTATAAATAATTCCTCTTTTACAAACTCTGAGAAAGTGGGAGTGACAGTGCCTGTGATGTTATGCCACACTCAACAAGAAAACTTTTTTCCCTCTAAGCAACCCAAGAAGTCATGTCATTTTCTTGAGATAATGGAAAAAAAGCAGTTCACAACAAGACTCCAGAATGCATCCGGAGTGAAGTGAAGCAGTGAAGCCAGTGAGTGAATCAAGTCATTGCACGTACAGCGTAGCAGGGAAGTTAACAAGGGGGGACAAATGGGTCAGCTGTCCCGGGCCCAGGAAGATGGAGGCCCATCATTGGGCCCTCATTACATTGAATGTATTGGTTGGGCGGCCCTTTCAGATGACTTTGTCCTGGGCCCAGTCAAAGCTGTCAGGGGCCCTGAGCGTAGTGTAGTGTGGTGTGTTGGGCCATTTAAAGCTAGGAGACTGTGCCAAATGGAACCGAAACACGGTGGAAATCTCCGCCGACAAATTTGGCACAAGTCAACTCCGAGCTACTCAAGCAGTGCCAAATTAGACACATACCAGGGTCGTAGCCGGAAAAAAGGGGGCCGTAAATTCTATTATCGTTCCGACCAGAGTGTGTCTAGCTCCATCTCTTTCTACCCGTGCCAAGAAGGCCTCTGTGCTCAGCCGCCACACTCCATTTGGCTCTGGGGCCAACAGCGATCCGGGACAGTGCTCGCTTGCACCGGCAAACCTGACCTAGCTAAGTAATAACGCACTGAAACACGATTCAGTGCAAGTCTATGTATATATACTGTATATATAACAGCACACAACCACATGTACGCAGACATAGACAGTAGTGCATTTTAACTCTTTTGCATTTTCTTTCACCCTCGCTTTCATTTTCTTGCTCTCTCTCTCTCTCTCTCTCTCTCTCTCTCTCTCTCTCTCTCTCTCTCTCTCTCTCTCTCTTAGCGTTTTTTTTTTTCTACAGGTCTATCAACCCATCGATGCTGGATGCTGCATGACACAGCATTCAGGCTCATGAGATTTGAGATTACCTGTGTATTTATTCAAATGGTGGCATGTTAGAGCTGAAAGAACAAGTTAGCTTTTAAATGTAATTTATTTCATGTTTTAATGTACTTTGTAGTCTGAGACATTTCATTTTTTCATAGGCTAGCGGCATCTTTTCCTAAAAAGAATGAAGCATTTAGCAGGAGTTTTTTGCAGGTTTTTTAGGCATCAATGAGTTAGTTTAATGCATCCTTTGGGTATTTCTAATAAATGGTTTAGGACACACATATAATTCATTTGGTCTCATTTTCCCAGGGCTGTAGCTATTCATGGAATCACAACACAACAACACAAAAAAGCAAAAGTCTGAGAGGTTAAGGGAAGAGGAGAATAAGACAGGGAGTGAACCAAATAGTCTGATATTGATATTGGCCATCACGCTGAGAGAGAAATAATCTAATACCAGCCTGTGAATAATTTGAAGGTATTGGTATTGATTGTTTTCTTTGAAATAAGAACTTGTGATTCATGGAAAGCAGCAGAGATTTATCATTTTTTTCTCCTTCCATTTGCCCTGATAATGAGTGTGCAAGTTCATTGAATTACCATGCTGATGTGTGTACAGTAGTACACTTACACACACACACACACACACACACACACACACACACACACACACACACACACACACACACACACACACACACACACACACACACACACACACACACACACACACACACACACACACACACACACACACACACACACACACACACACGAGAGAGAAAGAGAGAGCGGACAGAGACAGAGACATACAGAGACAGAGAGGACCATGTTTTTCAAGTATTTACAGTAAAAGCATTTCATGGAACATGGCTGGGAACATCAATCCCTTCACTTGGCTTTGACCCACTCAATGCACATAAATCATGTCAGTATATATTTGCATTTCATTAGAGAGGTGATGAAATATAGGCCTATATGATGGCTTGGAGAAATGGAATCATTAAAAAGTACAGTACTGGATGAGGAGAGAAGCGGGTGCATATTAATCTGAGAGAAAGCTCTTCATTTAGCTAATCAATCCTCTTTCTGTGCCTGGATTTGTGTTTCTAATCAAATTATAATGCAGCTATAATTTTATTCCAGTATGATTTGTAATTAATCAATTAGTAGAATATACATTCTTTCTCAATGGGAGACAAGGCAGCTTATGGGATTTTGCCTAGCAATTGCTTTGTCTTCATTTGGTGTTTTTGCTTTCTTGCACTTTTTTGCGTTTTGCCCACAGTGTCTTTATGTGTGTGTGTGTGTGTGTGTGTGTGTGTGTGTGTGTGTGTGTGTGTGTGTGTGTGTGTGTGTGTGTGCGTGCGTGCGTGCGTGCGTGTGTGTGTGTGTGTGTGTGTGTGTGTGTGTGTGTGTGTGTGTGTGTGTGTGTGTGTGTGTGTGTATGTGTGTGTGTGTGTATGTGTGTGTGTGCGCGCGCAAGCTTGGGCATGTGTGTGTGTGTGTGTGTGTGTATACGTGTTTACTGTATGTGTGCGTGTGTGTGGGCGTGCATGTGTTTTTGTGTATATAGGCTACGTGTTGTAGTGTGTTTGTGTGTTTGTGCATGTGCGTGTGCCTGTATGCATGCATTTCTGTGTTTGCATCTGTGTGTGTGTGTGTGTGTGTGTGTGTGTGTGTGTGTGTGTGTGTGTGTGTGTGTGTGTGTGTGTGTGTGTGTGTGTGTGTGTGTGTGTGTGTGTGTGTGTGTGTGTGTGTGTGTGGGTGTGTGTGTGTGTGTGTGTGTGCACGCGTATGTTTTTGTGTTTGCATGTGTGTTTGCATCTGTGTGTGTGTGTGTGTGTGTGTGTGTGTGTGTGTGTGTGCGTGTGTGTGTGTGTGCGTGCGTGGGTGCCTGCCTACCTGCGTGCCTGCGTGCCTACGTGCCTACGTGCCTGCGTGCGAGCGTGCGTGCGTGTGTCTGTGTGAGGTAGGAGGCAGGTGTTAGAGGAATGCGTGTGGACAGGGCCCCAGCTACCTAAGCTCAGCATGTTGTCCTGATGAGGCAGCAGAAAGCAGCCTTCAAGTGTGACATTAAGGAGGCTCCTTCCAAGCCGGCGCCGCAGGGCTGAAGCGGGACACATAATGAATTAATGTGTCTGATTAAATAGCAGCACGCACCAGCATGCACCATCAGGGGAGTTGTGCAGGATGTCCAGCCTATTTCCGCATGTGTGTGTGTGTGTGTGTGTGTGTGTGTGTGTGTGTGTGTGTGTGTGTGTGTGTTTGTTTGTGTGTGTGTGTGTGTTTGTGTGTGTGTGTGCTTGTATGTGTGTGTCTGCATGTGTGTGTCTGCCTGTGTGTGTCTGCATGTGTGTGTGTAGGAGTTTGTGTATGTGTGCGTTCGAGAGTGTAGGAGGCGCTTTGGGAAGTTTTTCTTCAGTCCTCTGAATCAGGCTCCCTGTTTTCATCCCTCGCCTTTTTGTTAATTTATGATGCTGCTTTTTGGCTGAGGGGTTCATTCACTAATTTTTGACTGACAGAGGATTTTCTTTACATTTCTCTGTATTTTTCACTGTTGTTTCCCTCTCTCTGCCTCTGTGTATGTGTGAGTATGTGCTTCAATAAGAAATGGGAGAAGGCGGTGGCGGGGGGGGTAGGGGGTGGTAGAGAAAGAAAGAGAGAGAGAGAGAGAGAGAGAGAGAGAGAGAGAGAGAGAGAGAGAGAGAGAGAGAGAGAGAGAGAGAGAGAGAGAGAGAGGGCGGGAGAGAGAGAGAGAAGGCAGCACAAGAAGTAAAGAGGGTTGGGTGTCTTTTTCTCTCTGGGATTTTTCTGTTTTCTTTGATGACACACACCAGCTGTCAATTTTTCATGAGACCAGAGGTAATTGGTTCGCCCCCCTTGAAAAGTGCAGAATCACAGAAGTCATTGCTCCCACCTCTTACAGGACTGGAACTGCATTGAAGATGAAGAGCGGGCACAAACAGCGGATCTCACAAAAAGAGAAAAAAGGGGAAAAAAATCAAAGACAAGAACACTCAGTAATAAAAAAAAGTGAAAGAGAGAGAAAAAAATGCCCTTTCGCATATTAAGATTCTTCGAATACTTTTATGCTATTAATGTCTACCCCATTGCACCACCATCTCCACATACGCTAGTCATTTTTTTATTATTTCTTTCACCGAACTAAAAGCCAATGTACCATTGGAAATCCATACTTGCCTACATGATAATAAAATACACAGAGTTCTGTATACAGTATACACCACCGACAGTGGCATTGTGCTAAGATTAGCTTGAAACCCCCAGCTGTGTCTGAGGCACTGTATATAACTGTGCAGGCATAAAAATGGATTGGGTCGGTGCAATCGAGGCTTCATAAGGAGCTGCAAAGATCCAGTATTCATGCTAATTAACACAAATTCCTCTGCACTGTACTGTATGCCTTGTCTTTATTTCGGCTTCTTTTTTTTCTAAGCCTGTTCCACTAAATTCTTGCCCTGTGCCTCTGAAAGAGGTGCTAAGAATTCAGTGGGGGGTGAGAAATGCAATTGTGCGGTGGCCCCAGTGTGACACTGCTTCAGCGTTCACTGGGTCCTGAACCCAGGTACTCGGCATGCTTATTATTTCCGCTCTCTTCCGTAATTTGAGAGGTGCGCTAATTAGGAAATACACAGGGCTGATGCAGGGGGGATTTTTGGGATGATTATTTTGGCACTCTGAACCTTGACAGCTTTCTCTTCCTCTCTACTCAATTCTCTCTCTGCCGCCGTGGTGACTGTCTCATCCTCTTTCTCACACACTCTCTCTCTCTCTCTCTCTCTCTCTTTCTCTCTCTCTCTCTCTCTCTCTCTCTCTCTCTCTCTCTCTCTGTCTCTCATTTTTTTCTCTTTTGATCCTACCTTGCCACTCTCACCTTTTCATTTTCCTTTCTGGTTCAATCCATCACAAGGTGCACCTTTTCCGGTTCTCTATCAAGCCCACTTCTCTCTCTCTTCCTCTCCCTCTTCCTCGTTCTGCTCTCCTTTTTTCTTCTCTGTCTGTCACCATGTGAGGTTGCTGGCCTGGCTCCTCGGCTGAGCTGAGCCGCCTGAATCTGCCTCCTGCCGTCAGCTTTGGCGTATCTATTCACAGCGACGCCTCCTATGGCATGTAAGCTCGTGTACACGCATGCAGCTCGCACCGCAACACCCCTCTTTCTCTCCCTCCCTCTCTCTGTCTCTCTCTCTCTCTCCTTCTTCCTCTACTGTGCATGTGCTCACATGTGAAATCCACTATAACATCCCCTACCCGCCGCCTCCATCATCCACTCCATGCTTTTTCTCAACACAAGTCCATCCCGTCTCTATACCAAAATCCTCACAGAGGCGTTCCGCTGCAGCTAACGCGGTGAGGGGCCTTCTGCTGAGAGAGACACACATGATGAGGCATGCAGATGCGCATGCAGCAGATCTAGGGTTGTGGAGCGCATGGTGGTGGTGGTGGTGGTGGTGGTGGTGGTGATGGTGAGACAGTAGTGGGGTAATAGGGCTGTGGGAGTTTGCTCCCAGCTGGCAGTCAGGCTGTATCCCATCACCACCAGCCGTCCTAAGAGGATTCCCAGTATCTGCTGAGGAACTGTAAACCTAAACGCCTCGTTGGTTGCAGGAAGACAACTGAAAACCTCAGTTTATCCAGAGCAGACGGACGAGACAATGGATTGCTGATGCTGATGTATAGGTAGCAGGAGCTGTGAAGATGGTGTGTGAGGTGTAAACCACCATTACTACAGCTGAGCAGATTATGGCATAGACGGCTGTCAGAAATGCACTATCATAGATAGCAAGCGATCACTAACGTCATGTGGATGTAATGTTGAAGTCGGTGTGTAAAGACTTAATAAGCCAAATGCCTCAGATTTGCACTCTGTGCAGGGGTTAGCACACTGACTAAACCGAAAGACTTTTCTTGCAGAGCGATGGATTTCAATCAGTACAGCAATCCAGCACTTTCTCCCATGACGTTAACAAATGTCTTATTTCAATAAAGTACAATTGATACGGATTGTAATTATCATCAGACTTATTTGTGATGTAAATGAAAGGAATCAGCGTCTATGAAGACAACACCAAACGAGGCGACAAGACAAGAATGATGGTGATGTGACGCCATTGTTATCCGCAGAAGCACTCTTTTTATGTCACTATAAACAAAGGAAATGGAGGAGCTGCGTGCAGCCTCAGGGAGAAATGAAAAAAACAACAACAACAACAAAGACAGCAAAAGCAGTGAGGGAAAAAAAGAAAAACAGATAAAAAGCAGGGGTGGAGGGGTGGCAAAAAGAAAACAAAACTTATTTTTTTTC
>NC_085860.1:6001371-6023871 GCF_034702125.1 Engraulis encrasicolus
TCAAACTAAAAAAAAGTAATTCTTTTCCTGTTACCATGACAGCTGAGGTTCACGTCCTGTGTGACATCAGACACTGAATGGAGAGAGAGCTGTGGATTACAAAGTCTCCACTCCACATCTTAAATAAGAGAAACCACTGTCATACAATAGGGCAGAGTTTCCATTGCATCATTGTAAGACATTGCAGAGAAGCGCGTGTAAAGCGCACCGAGAATGTTCAACGTTATTGGGCATCCATGGCCGCTTCAAATATGCACAAACTCACAATGTCTATCATAGCGCTCCCCGTGACCCAAGTCAGCGTGGAGCACACATTTTCATCATTGAGGTTTATTCTCCTCTTCTCCGCTTAGGTCGTCCCTGAATGACAAAATTCTGGAGGATATTTTTTTCATCCTCTTGAATAAACAGTTTGGAATGTAGGCCGAGTCATTTGCACTTCCGTCTTTCTTGGTTAATTAACGTCAGTTAGGCCTATGGGGAGTAATCAGCTGACAGGAACGAAATTAACCGTTCCAGGAACAATATTTTTTTGTTCTAACCGGTTCGGGAACGTCAATTTATTGGTGGAACCCATAACCGGAAACGTTATAATTCCGTTTCTGTTCGGAACAGAACGTTTGGAAAAAAATAACGGTTCAAAGCCCTGTCTGAAATACAGTTCAACTCTTTAAGAGTTAAAACAACACTGGTATTTCATAAGTGCGCTATCTGAAATTAGAATTCAGTAGCCTATGTATGCATACATCTTCGTTCTCGCTGGAGAACGGGCTTCTCGTGATCGTCCGCGCGGCGAAACGATCATGAAAGTGCTTTACGGGGTCGCTGGACCACTGCACTCGAGAAGTCATGAAAAAGTGCTTTACGGGGTCGCTGGACCACTGCACTTCGAGGAACATGAGTTAAAAGCGAATAGCAAAAATTGCGTGTTGGGTAAGGTCGCTGGCCATGGTGCTGAAATTACTGAAGAGCCCGTGTCCTGATATAGATAAAATCTGATGCTTGGGCTCGGGAGTATGGGGCTCCAATTGAGAGCTCGGACAATACCCGCGCCCGCAAATATGTGCGAGGTCTGAGCGGACACCCCCTGGCCGGTTATTGGGAGAGCGAACGGAACCAAGGAGGCGCGAGGGCGGAATCCCGGATAAAACGGTCGAGAAGATGGAGACGGAGATGGAGACTGTTATGGAACAGTCGTCATGTCACACACTGGGCCTTGTCCCCTGGAGATGATGGTATGTGGACATCAGGTTTGTGCGTGTGTGTGTGTGTGCGTGCGTGCATTTGTGCATGCATGCATGTGTGCATGGATTAGTGCTCTGTCTTTGCAGGTTGACCATAGCCATGTGGGTCTGAACTAGATATGGCAATGTATTTTCAATGTTATTACACAAACATAGTGTAACTATACAAGTTAATGAGTTTGTGTAGCAATTATGCTACTTTGAAACTTACATACGGGTTAATCTGGCCTACCTTACTTTCTCAGTTCTTTTTGGTCTGGAAAAAAATATGTTTCCCTGAAAACGCATTTGTTACTAATCAGTGGTCTATTTCATAGCATACAGAGTAGAGATACTTTGCCAAACCAAACTCTGTCTATTAGCTTGATGTAACACCAGTGTTGATATCACTACAAAACAATCAAGCTATTGGGTGACTGCGGGGCAGGGCATGAAGGAGCCAAACAGAAATGAATAGGCTCTCTGGTTTAATTCCAGCTCTCTTTTATTCAAACATTTCTTTATTGAACTATTATTTTACAGAACATCACAACCCAAATTCCAGCTTTCTAAGTGTTGACTTATGAGGCTGACAATTTAGTTTGCAGCATTGATCACCAGTGTGTGAATGGGTAGATGGGACGAAATTGATGGTAAACCCCTCACTTCTAACAATGATCACAGAGAACATGAACTGTCTTTTGCTGTCTTTTAGCTCATATGCCCCACATGCTTGCAATGACCGCCAAAACACATTAAGCTTGGAATCTGTGCCCTCTATAGATGTCTTTAAAAATCTTTGAAAAAACAGTTTTAGTAGAGGAGTGTCACTATTTTTTGTCTTAGTTTCATTATACTTGTTATAGTTCTGTCATCTTTGTTCAGAGTTGTGATCCACTGTATTATTGTCTATTGCATGGCTGCTTTTTTTATTGCTTGTTGCTTGCCTGCCTTGCATGTTAGCCTCTGTCGATTGTGTGCCTGCTTGCATCTCTAATGCGTTTATGGCTTATGTATATCCTTGCGTGTGCTTCCTTTGTTTGTCTGTAAGCCTTGTGCTTGTGTCTCCTCTGTTTGTTTGTCTTTTATGTCGTCTTGGCCAAGGTTCTCTAGGGTGTATCAAACGCCCCAACTTCAGAAAATCTTGCTCTGCTTTTGCAATATTCTTCCTTTGAACAAACACAACTTGTTTGTAACAGCTTAGCATATTTGATCAATGTGAAGGGGTGGCTTGTTGTCCAGGGGAAGTGGAAATGCAACTGGAGCATTTATCCAAATGAATTTGCTTTCTCATGTTGATCAAAATAACCTCAAAACACATTTTGCCCTGATTTTAGCTAAACATGTTTCCATTCACTGCAATTCAAAACTTCAAAGCATCAAGCCTAATGTACCACCCACCCTTTAACATAGATCAAATTTGCTAGAGATGTCCAAGGAAGTTATGGTAATGCAAAGGAATAGTACTGCAAAAGCAAACGAGATTTTGTCATTTGAAATTTTCAAGGGGCGTTTTATGCACCTACTCCCTGGAAGAAGAGGCTTTTTTTTTTGTACCTCAATGGGACCTTCCTGGTTAAAATAATGGTCAATAAAATAAATAAATAAATGGAAGCACCACATACTGTAAATATATTCAGATGACCATTGGCAATAATTCAGCTGGTGAAATATCAGAGTCTAAGATAGAGATGTTTTTGGACATGGAAAATAGGTTGCGAATGGCATCCCTCTCTGAAGTAAACTCCTGTGAAGATTCAGACTTGTTATGTAACTAACTTGGCTAGACCAAGGCCAGCGATGTTATAAAAAGGAAAGGCAAAACTACAGAAAAGGCTTCCTGGAGGATTATGCAATCGGGTCCTGGATCTCTTCATGCCCACCACACTACTGAGGATGCATGATGCTCCCATTCCTTCTGTGTTGGCAACTAAGGCTCAGCTGTTACTTGTTCATAAGACTGTGGAGCAGAGCAGAAAATAGGCCTACATCATGGGACATGGATCATGGGATATGGAACATGGAACGTCAATTAGTGTATGATCACAAATCAGTTTGCATGGAGAAATAAATGTCAAATATGAGTTCACAAACAGGGTAACCGTTTGTGGGCCTCGAAACCCTCGAACCCCTACCCCCCTACACAATATGTATCGTTCCTTGTTGATGGTGCATGCTCCCACCCCTTCTGTGTTCAACTATGGCTCAGTTCTTATCACTTTGATGAGATTACGGAACAGAGCATTGGACATACAAAACTGCACATTATCACAAATCACGCTATATGGTGAAATACATGTATGTGAAATACACAGTTCATAAACAGGGCCACCGATTGTGGACCCCCTGAAATAAAATAATTTTGGCTTCTACACATGAGGTCTCGAAAATCCAGAGTTAACTTTTACAACTCTAGATAGAGCTTTTACAATAGCATGGAGAGTCAAATAACTCAGTGGAGTCAAAAGTCAGTGTTCTGCAGGTGGCGAGTGTCACTGCAACTCAAGAGCGAGATGATATCCTCACACTAATGATAAGATAAGATAAGATAAGATAAACCTTTACTGTCTGTTTGCACAGAAGACACATTTACAGTATGTGCAATTTGTCTTCTGTGCAAACAGACAATAAACGTTTATCTTATCTTATCTTATCTTATCTTACACTCCAGTGCTGATATTCGTACAATACTGAGTAGAATTGTCACTGATAATGTTACACTGACCATAGAGTAACATTTTACACTGCGTTTCAGACCAAGTGTCATCTGAAATGCAGCACAACTTTTGAATTCATTTGAAAGCCCTTTATCCCAATCACATTTCTCTGTGGAGACATAAACCTATCGATCGTCCTTGTCTAACCGCTAAGGAGCATTCCTGTTTATATGCCACATCGTGGTTAATCCCAGTCGTTAAGAGGGCGTTTTTTAAGAAGGGAGGGGGGTGGCCATCTGAACTGAAAGTAGTTAATATGAAGCTCTACTGTATTTCTATGAGCACTGTAGCCGAGGGATCTGAGCTCCTGCTGTTGGATTGCTGAGGTGAAGAGGCGGAGCTGAGCTACTGGGACCCTGGCCCAAATAAAGCAACTGGTTAACTGGTTAATCCACAAAAAAGCAGGGAAGGAGGAATCAGGAGAAAACAAAAAATATGAATCCAACAATCTGTTAATCTACATATCTGTACCTCTTTCTCTTTCTCGTTCTCTCTGCGTGACTGTGAATGTGTGTGTGTGTTTGTGTGTGTGTGTGTGTGGGGGGGGGGGTTACAGGTATTATCCTGTACAGGATGACATGATTCTCTGATAATGGTCCTTTAATAACAGCTCTATACAGCACTGTCTCTTTTGGCACAGAGAATACCTACACTCTGTGTGTCAGGACCCCAAGAGGATTATGGGGAAACTCCTCATGCTCCCCTCTCACTGTGGGAGTGACGCTGTCGTGCTGCTGCTGCTGCTGCTGCTGCTGCTGCTGGTGGTGGTGGAGGTGGTGGTACACTACTTGGAGGGTTTCTTCTCATGGGAAATTTCAGTGAGAAGGCAAAGGAGTCAAGTGCGCTGGGAAAAGGCAGGAGCTTTTGAGTAGGGGGGTGGTGGCGGGTGGTCGGGAAACCTTGGGAAGGGGTGTGTGTGGGGTGTTGAAAGGCCCCCTTTTTTCCTGCACACTAAGCACTCCACTCATCCATTCCGATCCCATTTGCATGTCTTGACACTTATGGGCACACATTTGGCGTCTTTCAGAATAATTTATGGGACTTATACGGCTCATTTGCAGATTGATAGGTGCCTCTCCTAACTGGATGTAATGAGTGCCTCGTCAGTGGGCCGCAGTTGATGCGGAAATGCAGACGCGACGCTGCAGTCACTTTGTCCTTAGTCTTCATTAAAAGCTCATCTGTCTTTGCCAAAAAAAGAAGTCCCACGACTGCACTTTGGAGGAAACCATTGGAAACACCCCACAAACACCCAAACACTTTGCCTGCAGCTGTAATATGAACAATATTAATATGAAAGTCTTTCCAGACGTTTTTTTTCTTTTTTTCAACTGCAAACAAAAGAGGGGTAAGCCATTTTCACAGTCAAAGCTAAACTTTCATTACAATGCTTATATTTAAATTAAACGAGACGAAAATGAAAGGGTTCATGGCTATTTATGAGTGTGTGTGGGTGCATGTGTGTGCATGTGTGTGTGTGTTTGTGTGTCTGTATGTGTGTGGGTGGAGGGGTGGAGGCACAAGGAAATGTTTTACACACACAATATTGATCAGGCAGAGGAACAGGTGTTTACTATCAGACACGGCTTTCACCAAAGACACTAGAGTCTCTCACAACAGGTGCACTGGGGAAAAAAACTCTTCGCCGTTGTAAAACAAAGTTAACCATACAAGTTTTCTAGCTGGCCTGCAAAACGAACACAACATATCAGGGAAGAGTTCTCCAATTAGCGAGCAAAAAAAAAGAATGCTTTTGGGAAAACAGCCCAAAACAAGGTGAGCCCCCAATTGTTCCCTGAAAGCTAAAGCGAGAGAGTCTGTCTTTTTGGGCTTTTTGCATTGCAAGCACTCACCATGATATCAGTATATCCTCAGCGCTACCCCCTCAGGGAGTACGCCCCATCAACATCAACGAAAACAACAAGTGAATGCAAACAAGCTCACAAGGATCTCTCTGAAGAGAGAGGCAGGGGGAGGGAGCAGTCGGTTGACACTGGGCTGGTGTAAGGACCACTTGGCTCCAGTGTTACGACATCAGCAAAGTCAGCAGGACATACAGACTTGATCTTGTCTCCTCCATCCCGACTATACAATACATTTTTACTTTAATCATTTCCCTGTGACCATGACAGCCCTCACCAATGCATCTTTTGTATATACTGTAGTGTATGTAAATAGTGGCCCACAATTGACAGGGGGCCGCACAAAAAGGCCTCTGCCATTTTTGTGCCCATGTCCAGCCTCCCTTCTGGAACTGGAGAAGGGGTGACAGTCTGGTTCACATATAAACATTTTTCAATTTGGCCATCACGGTAATAATAGGGAGTCAATATATCAGAAAAAACGTATAGGCTTAAATCCAGATGTAGTATTTCCAAAACTCTAGAGAGACAAATTACTCGGACAAAAGTCAGTGTGAACCCTATTTCTGAGTGGAAAAGTAAAAATTCAACCCGTTTCAACAGACGAATACCGATTGGTTCTTTTTTTTAAACTTAAATATACTGCACAACACTTGACATGGTCAGCATAATCGGTCACCCTGATATAATAAACAAAAAACATGCAAGGGCACATCAGAGATCTAGTACAGTATAATATCTACTACATTCATTAATGTACAGCATATTCAGATAAGATCAGACAATATTTAGGCAGAAAAACACCACCTCCCTAAGGCCCTGAACATCTGGAGTCCCTGAATCTGAGTTGGGTGACCCCAACCTGCTTCTCCACCCCCACCAGCCTACTCTGTGACAAGTGCACCACCGCAGAGACCGCTCTCAGACAGACAGAGAGAGTGGGAAGTGATGGAGGAAGTTGGAAAGGTAGTTAAGGTGGAGTTGAAGCCACAGACCCTTGGCAGACCCTGACCTGTGGGCGTTTCCACCATGACAGGTGCCAACTGTGGTCGGAGGTGGGTGGGGAGAGAGAGACAGAGTGAGACTCACCACCACTCTGCACTCTTACACTTTGCTGACATGGTAAGGTGGAGACAGCAGAGCGCTGGAGTGATTCCCAGCGTAGCGCGGCACCGCATGCCACCGCCACGCTCACACCCTCCATCGATCCCTGAGCTGCCATCCAGTGCAATCTAGAAAATCTTGTTTGGGTCGATGAGATGGGCTGTATTGGAGTTTTTCTGTTGGTAGTTCTGTTTCCGTGAATAGACACACACACACACATGCACGCACGCACGCAAACGCACACGCACACGCACGCACACGCACACGCACACGCACACGCACACTTACACACACACACACACACATACACACACACACATGCACATACACCTCTGTTTGCAGAGAAATAATACACAGACAACAAATATGGAAAGACAAAACAGATTGCACAACTAAAACTGATTGGTGGAGGATGGATGAAACAAAAGACATGAAAACCTATCCCACTTGACGCTCTTTGCCAAGAACAGAGTGCTTCTGCTGTCTGGAGTACAATCAGAATCGGATGAATTAGACATGTTGGATATACATGTAAATCAGCGTGCTGGGTAAAATGAATCTGAATTCCAATGTTGCACATATTCCTCCCTAAAGAATTCTAATACATGAGGGGATATTGGATGGAAGCTGTTTGTCTTGACTACATCTTTTCTTTTCTTTTTGACGTTTCTACTTTTAGCTGTGCCTGCGTCTTAGAATATGGCAAGATATAGCATTGCTTTTTCGTGAGTTAGGGCTCCCAAGTTATCTTGACAAGAACACCCACACTCTATAGACAAGGCTATAATTACAGCGAGTCAGGCGGGTGTCGGTGCTCAGAGCTTGCACCGCAGCCCACCTAGGACTTGTATTAAAGATAAAGTCAGAGACACAAGCAGGGGTTTTTCATTCTGCAGACAACAAACGTCAAAACAAAGTTAAGTACTTCCAGTGTTCCTTCCCAATAGTGCCTCTTGTGCACACATCACTGCCCTGGCTTAGATGGTGGTGGAGCACTGTGCTATCCTCATTGGTTGGGTTTTTTCTTGATCATATTTTATTTTCATTTTTTTTCCCCACACTATGTCTGACACAAACATTGTTTCGCTTGACATCAGCACAGTTGGGCGACCAAACATCATTTTTAATGATGTTTTTAAATGTGCTAAAAAGCCCTTCATTGTTCACTGTGGCTGTATCAAATACTGCTGAAACACAGTGTGTTTTAATAGTCTGGTTCTAAAATGTAAAATAAAGCATGGCCTTGTTTCTGACTGAAAACTAAATGCCCAAAGTGTTTATCTTAGAGTTTACCTTTGCCTATCAGAAAAGCCAGAGCTATTTTTCAGCATTCTGATTGGCAGCTGCATAATAGGAAGCGTTGGGAAACAGCACAACTGTTTATAATTACCATGGTTGTCCTCAATGCAAGGTCCTATCTAGTGTTCTGAACTGAACACTCTGTACTGACCCAGAGTAAAAAACACCATCATCATTATTGGCTTGGTCAGAGTATTACACAAAATGAAACTACAGTGTTCTGTGCAGCACAGGGTTGGACTGGCCATCTGGCATAGTCAGCATTTCCCGGTGGGCCCTGCATCCTCGTGGGACCCTACTTTCAGAAATGTAAGAAGGTTCTTTTGTTTTTTTTTAAATTTCTGAAAATAGGGGCCCACAAGCGTGCAGGGCCCACCGGTGCGTCAGTTCTGCGCCGCTAATTATGAGGGGCCCCTTAAAGCCAAAAGTGCCTGGGCCCTATTGCTTCCCCAGTCCAGCCTGGGGCAGCACACACACACACACGCATATAAACACGCACACACGCGCGCACACACACACACACTAAACCACGCATGAATGCACAGGTTCAGCAAACAGAGATTTGCATTACGCTCCCAGCTCCCAGTGCTGTCAAAGATGTCCCATCAGTGCTGCCTTCACACATTATATAGATCCCGGAATTAATTGTATTTGGGTCATTAGTGTAACACAAAGAGGGACTCCAGGAATGGGCTAATTAGAAAAATGTCACATTTTCCTCCTGGCTCCTAGTTTCACCACAGATCCTGCTATGACCCCTGCTGATGCACAGTAAAAAAAATACCACTGTTATTTTTAGGGCTGGGACTTAAGGGCGCGAGTGATGTCGATTAATTAACCACACAAACATCAACACGATTAAAAAATACCTTCGTACATAGTTCTGGATTAGTCTGAATATCAACACTGGAATGTGAACAAAAAAGAGTGGGCGGGTAATCACATTGTGGAGTTGAAAAAACACTGGTCAATTTTACACTTACGTTAGACTCCACTGTTACAGTAATTTTGACTCCATCTCCAGTGTTGTAAATATTCTATTTGGCATGATAAGTTTACTCTGAAATATGAAAACCCCATATTGTACGTTGCTGGTACAGGATCACCCCCTTTCAAATGCACCATGATATTCTCCCGCAAACTTATTTATAAAATAAATTAATCAATTGCTTATAACAAGGTATTTTTTAAGACATCACAGGAGGGACTAATCAGCAATCAACATAAAAAAGCTTTGCTTCACTTTTCTTCTCTTCCCTTCCCTTCCCTTCAACAGATTCATGAAGGGTTGTTACCTTCCGTAGTCTTCCGTGGACAGTTTCATGTTTTCCATCTCTGACCTACTGTAGTGCCTGCAATGGCATGAAACAGAATAGCATAGTCGCAGCTACTACAAGCACAGCAATGCACACTCAGGTCTTCAGGCCGCAAAAGACATTTCCTCATCTCTAATGTGAAGAGCACTTTTCCAAAACGCTATATACACCATTTTGACTTTTTGCATTTTGACTGTTAAGAGGTCCTATCATCTATGTGTGAATTCTTGCCATTCAAATATTTTGAGAACATACTTTAAAACCTCTATAAAAATGCATTTTGCAATGCATTTCAATGGAATGCCCAATACAAAAATGTCAATTTCCCAACATTCTATAAAATGGATATATCTCATTTTGGAAAAGAGCTCTTCATGTGCTTTTGGGATGTCTGCGAAGGCAAGCTTTTTTTTGCTAATAGCTCTGTCTTAAATGCCAGTAAGACACGCTATACAACTAAAGCAGAGAATTAAGAGGGACAACACATTCCCATCAGAAATCCTACAGGGTGTTGCTGCAAAAAAGTGATGCAGTTGCTTCAAGGCTTGAAGGCTACATATCTTACCGCTTCTTTTATCTGCATGTAACATGCACTAATTTCTACGTGCAGTTCAAACCTACCACTTCCCCTATCCTTCAGATAGAAGTATGTACCCTTGCAACAGGACATTCACAGAATTCAGAATATAAGAGGAACACAGAATAAGCAAAGGCCAGACACAGTACACAGCAGACAGGCAGGCAGACAGAGCACAGCAAAGGACACGTAGGCACACAGGGGGTCTGGGGACTGGCAGAAGCAGCAGGGGCCTCACTGTTGGATGCACAGGCACCCTTACATCATCCCCGACAGTAATAACAATAATACCTTACATCTCACCCACACCGACACACCCTCACCCCAGGACACTGGGGGCAGAGAGAGAGAGAGAGAGAGAGAGAGAGGGGGGGGGGGGGGGTGAGCATACTTGTTTGAAGTGACATACTACTTTGGAGCCATTCCACACGCTTCTGTCTTCTCATCTGGTGTATCGACAGGAGATGGACAAAAGTTCTTAAATTGAAGAGAAAAGGCCGGAGCAGCAGAGATACAAATCTTTCATCTCTTTTTTAATCAGGTGCACAACATATAGGATCTAACGTTTTGATGGTCAAACAATCTTCGTCGGAGGCCAAGACAAAGGCGCTGGTCTCTGACAAATACGGTTTGACAATTTCAATGTTTGTGCACATGATTAAAATAGAAAAAAGGCATCTGTACTGCTCCGGCAAACTAGCCTACTTTTCTGTCTTTCTTTTACTCTATGTCCAACGCTAGATTGTAATAGTATTTAAGAGCGAGCACTGATTGCATGGGCCTGCTGTACTGTATAGTATGGCTGTCACTCTTCTGTGGCACTGTGCGACAGACAGCACCGCTCTGGCAGTTTAGTCATTCGCCTTGTGTGTTTGACGGGAGGGAGGTGACCCTGAGGAATCACAAAGTTATATCGGTTTCGCCTGCCTGCATACCACTTGGTCTCTGCCCTGAATAAAAATATAAAACCGGCGAAGGTAACGGCAGGGTAGTAATGATATAGGGAGCTAGTGTGTGTGTGTGTGTGTGTGTGTGTGTGTGTGTGTGTGTGTGTGTGTGTGTGTGTGTGTGTGTGTGTGTGTGTGTACGTGTGTACATGTGCGCGTGTGTGTGTACATGTGCGTGTGTGTGTGTCTTTTGTGTATGCATTGTCTGCTCTGAAAGAATTGACTGTACGTACAACTCTTCAACCTCTTTCTATACCTACCACTCCATCTCTCTCTCTCTCCCTCTCTCTCTCTCTCTCTCTCTCTCTCTATCATATTTCCATGGTGTGAGAAGAGCAGTGCATTAGTCATTTCACCCCAGCAATGAGGCAATGACCTTGACCCAGGAGGAGACTGTATGATAATACAGTGGTACCTCTTCTCCTCTCTTCTCTTCTCTTCTCTTCTCTTCTCTTCTCTTCTCTTCTCTTCTCTTCTCTTCTCTTCTCTTCTCTTCTCTTCTCTTCTCTTCTCTTCTCTTCTAGTACTCAACGCTGTTCTATCTTTTTTTGTCTTCCTCCACTCTGTTGTCCTAACCGTTCTTCCCTCCTCATCATCTGAATCACACTGGAACTTCCTCTGAGTGGAGAGAAACCTTCACAGGAAAAGGATACAAGAGATGGGAGAAAGGAACAGCACATGCCATTTCTCTCACACCAGCACCAGGAATTTACACAATGTCCTATGCAAAGCCGTGACCTGTGGTATTGTGTGTTCTGTTGTATCCTGACCTTGTGTTTGCATCACCTAATGATCATTAATCTATTGCCAGAGCTTAACCAGCTGATTGCATTGAGATGGCTTCAGGTGGTAAATGGCTCAAGTCGTTTGGAAGTTGAGGTAGGAAGGGGTGCGACTGGGTGCCCAAAAAAAAGTGCCAATGACGTCTCTACACTGACCAGGTTTTTAGGCGGTGAAGCGGGATCTATTGCGGAGGATTTGGCCTAATGCTTTGACATTGATTCAGTTGGTAAATGGGTCAAGAAGAGGTACGGAAAAATGGAAGCGAGGGTGCTCTAAATGCCAAAGATTCCTCTGTGAGGAGCGGGTTTTCAGGAGCTACAGAGGGATATATTGGATAGGAGAAATCAGCCCAAAGTGGGAGCTTGGCTAGCCGCTTTTGGTGAGCTGATATGTCGGGATGGTTTTCTGTCTGTAGCCAAATGCTATAGCACTAGGACTGTGAGACAGAAAGCACTGCCCTTCACACTTACAAGCTGTCCAGCAGAAGAGTTAAGAACGACACGCTATCAGTCACCTTCTTGGACCCGAGTGGACAGGTCCCATTGAGGTGGAGGTGAGGTGAGGGATCGTAGGGAGTGGACTTGTCTCTGCTAAGATTTCTACTGGTCCTCTGTGAATACTGATGTGGTTTTCACACACGCACACACACAACACACACGCAGAGTGCGTGTGTGTGTGTGTGTGTGTGAGAGAGAGAGAGAGAGAGAGAGAGAGAGAGAGAGAGAGAGAGAGAGAGAGAGAGAGAAGAGACGAGGAGAGATAAAGAACGAGTGCTCTGGACCTCATGGGTATTGAGCGTGTATCGCTAAACAAGCAGGTGCATGACATCTTTACTAATGTGCGGACTAGGCAACGTGCCTCTGAGGGATTGGCCCTGTGCAGTACTGTGCTGTGCTGCGCTGCGCTGTACTGTACTGCACACCTTGCCCAGGCCAGCCTTGCCGTTGAGACGCGATAACAGCTACTGCTCATCGGATCATGGCCATTAGGGCGCATCTCTTCACACTCATCTGCACCCGGGCCTCTGCACCGCACCGCCTATGCCACGTCCAGGGCATGCTATCCAGATTTCCAGGCCATTGAGGCCTCATTCCCTCCCTTCTCTTGCCGATTTGCACTCGGCAACGGTGAAAAGCGACAAATCATGTGCCCTAACCGTCCATCCGCTTGTCTGCTCGTTCGTTGGGGTGTTCTGGGATTGGTCTCAAATGGCAATGGCCTGGCAGTGTGAGCACTGATGTCTCTTCTCATTTGCCTGTAATGGGCATGATGTGTCTTACAGTCAGGGACGGTGACAATAACAGCAGTGGGACAGGCAGACACAACAGAAAAATGGTCATTAAGGGACGTTGTGTGTGTTGAGGATGCACAAACAATTTGTTTAGTTCCGAAGGCTGCACACATGGTAAACGCAGCACAATGATTGATTTCAACCTTGATTTGCTTTTGTTTCCGCACATTTTTCCCAGATCGAGACAAGTGTACTTATATAGCTGTTTGTGCTTACATCACCCACGTTTGTGTCCTCAGACTATATGAACATCACATGATTTTTTTTGGTTTTCTGGTTCTTTTTCTGTCAGTGGTAGACTTTGCAAAGAACAAAAACAAAGAACGATCGTCTTTCTGCTACTGCCAAAAAAACTACAACGGTAAGACCCACTGCAGTGATTGCCAAGCTGCAGCTTTCGCTGTGGGAAAAAAAAAACAATAACCCAATTTTGCACTACCTCTGTCTGCATAATCTTGCACAGATGTATTGAAAGACTATAATGGTGGAGTACAGTCATGTTGGTGTGGTATTAACATGATTTAATTACACAGCATAAGTATGTAGATTGCAGGAGGGATTGCAGATGGTGCTTGCTATCTCACAAAAACTAGAATCATTTAAAGAAAAAAATGGTATACAAATTGTTAAGAAAAGCATTAAGAATAGTGTAACGAGTATAAATATCAATAGCATTAACATGTAGAAAATGTCTGTTAGAATTTTAATGTTTACATTCTTAACCGACTAAAAATAAAAAAGTGTGAAAATTGCTATGTAAGGCAACCCCTTTGACAGTGTCCTCGGGTCTCGGCCTCATTTGTAATTGGCTGGCCCCTGAGAATACCATGCGTCTTCGCCAGTCAGCATGCCCTGTTATAAGTCATTAGTCATGACTTTAATGTGGCCGTCACATGTGAAGTGTTGCATTATTTCCGCCTTGAAATGAGCTTGTCTATTATGCATGTGCTCATTCTATCTCAACAAAACCATAGCACAACCCCGGGGAGATGCAGCGGTTATTAGGAAGATATTTATGTTTTAATTTTAGCTCGATGTAATAGCTGTTACATGTAAGGTCAGTGATTTAGAGTCTCTTGAGAATAATTAGTGAAATTACTAAGAAAGCTGGCTGGTGGGCTGCTGGTTTCACAGACAAACATGTAGAGTAATATGCCAGTGTAAAAGAAAATCTCATTAAATAATTGAATACTAACAGCGGCTCCCCTACTAAGATGACATCCAAAATGAGTTTAAATTACGGAACCTTTACTGTGCTTACTTTCACATTTGTAAATTTTTGATAGTTACGCCGAAGCTCCAGCAGAGAAGGCCTTAAAGGTCCAAAGTGCAAGAATATTCTATTCATCTCTAATTTTCCTCTCTGCGTTCCCTCTCTACTGAGAACTGGCAATGCAATAGCCATAAAAGTTAGGAGATAATCATGTGAAATTTGGACCCTTGTCATGATGATCATGCCATTTACGTAAGACTCATCATGTAAATAGGTTGAAACCTTTAGAACTGCAAACTGTAAGCAATGATAAATTCTTGATAGTAATGGGATGGCAAATACATGGAAATACAATGGGTTGGGTTTCTTAACGGGAAACACTGACTTTGGGTACTGGACAACTTATACACTGGACCTTTAAGTCGTTAACTATGTAAAGGGTTTATAGACACATCACAAGCAAATGATACATGTGAATTGTTACAGACACCTTTGAGCATTGCTTCATGTCTCCTAACAATGACCACAGCTATTGCTACATTTGTGCCTGAATACAAGGAGAACTCTCAGCCCACATAGCATCTCTCTCTCTCTCTCTCTCTCTCTCTCTCTCTCTCTCTCTCTCTCTCTCTCTCTCTCTGAAGACCAAGAGAGAAAGACCAAGAGAGACTGATACACGTTTATGTGGAACATTCTGTGTCCGTGCATGCATGCGTTCGTGCGCGCGTGCGTGCGTGCGTGCGTGCGTGCGCGCGCGCGCGTGTGTGTGTGTGTGTGTGCGTGTATAAGAGAGAGGGTTTCTGTGTGCTAGTGCACCTACACATCCAAATACGCAGCATGGGAAGTGATCTCGGCTCTGGCACAACCTCGCTCAGGCCACTCACTCTCCCTTTTTTTGTTTCTTCTATTTCTCTCCTCTCTTCCTCTTCCCTTCTCTGACTGATTCAGTCATTATTTTTGCTTGAAAGCTTCTGCACAGGCTCTTTGTGAGAGGAAATTGCATTAATGAACTCAGATAAGAACAATCAACTCCCTGCGCCGCGGCCCCTCGTTTCCCCTCTGCATTTTCAAATAACCTATTAAACGCAGTCTCTTCCTGGCACCCTCATTAACATTCACACTCACTGTGTTGCTGCCACCCACAAACCCGCCCCACCCCCCACCGCCCCCCGAACTCTCAACCACCACCACCCTCGCAGCATCCGTACTTTCCCCACTTCTGCCCCCGGCAACCTCCATACCATCCCCTATGACAAGGGAGACAATTGAACTCAACCTCCATTAAACATTTTTTTTTTCTTTTTTTAAGTGACGGACGGGTTGGAACAGGTGAGAGAAAGACAGGCCCATCATCCTTTTCCGCGGGCCTTTTTAACCTTTCAATTTAGCGGCAGGAATTAATATGGCAACCTGCTGGCATATCGCTCGAAACAGATGCTTTCCTAGGTTGGCCGATGGACACAAGGGTCCAGTCGGAGCCTTTGAAGCAACCAACACCCCGCCCCCCCCACGCGCACACACACAGACACACACAAACACACACAGACACACACACACACACACACACACACACACACACACACACACACACACACACACACACACACACACACACACACACACACACACACACACACACACACACACACACACACACACACACAGCACTCTCCTTAGGCTCCTCGCCTCAGCTTCCTCCCCCCACATCCGCAGATGGTGGACGTGTGCTTGGACCATCTGACTGTCCTCTAACACACCTGCTTTGGCCAGCTTAAGACACATGGAGACACACACACACACACACACACACACACACACACACACACACACACACACACACACACACACACACACACACACACACACACACACACACACACTAATTTTGCCTCGCCCCACAGGTTTAGGACCTGACCAGGGAAGTATACAGTATAAAGGCAAAAACTAGTATATAATGCAACAAAAGGAATGAAGTTAAGGGGGAGAGAGAGAGAATGAGAGAAAGAGCGAGAGACTAATAGAATGGAGAGTAGCTGGACAACATTCAAGAAAGAAAAAAGAAGAAGAGAGAGAGAGATAGAGAGAGAGAGAGAGAGAGAGAGAGAGAGAGAGAGAGAGAGAGAGATTGAGATTGATAGAAAAGGAAAGAAAGAAAGAAAGAAAGAAAGAAAGAAAGAAAGAAAGAAAGAAAGAAAGAAAGAAAGAAAGAGAGAAAGAAAGAAAGAAAAAAAAGGGATGGAGAAAGTGGAGATGATACCAAACGTGCGAGCCGTGAGATCCGTGAGAGCCCGGTGAGTCATGTGCCTGCCAGAATCCAGGCCGAGGCGGATGGAGATTGTGGGCGGCTGGGTGAGTGGAGGTGGTGGTGGTGAGTGGGTGGTGGCAGCAGTGAGCGGTGATGTAGTGGAGAGATGGAGAGTGAGTGAGTGAGTGGGGGGTGAGAATCTGGGGGTGGGTGGAGGAGATGTGTGTGCAAGAAGATGTGTGTGTGTGCATATTTGTTTACGCGTTTCCTCATATCCTCACGCACGTTTGTTTGCTTACCCCTCTGGTGCGAAGGAGGGTGCGCTGGCCCCAGTGTTGACACTGACAAGGCCTGGGGGTCAGAGAGAGAGAGACAGAGACAGAGAGAGAGAGAGAGAGAGAGAGAGAGAGAGAGAGAGAGAGAGAGAGAGAGAGAGAGAGAGAGAGAGAGAGAGAGAGAGAGAGATGGATGGATGGATATTGTAGCAGCATGAGAGAGCCAAAGCCAGAGTGAGAGCCAAGAGAGATTGAGAGGCAGACATAGAAAAAAAAAAACCAGAAATGCACTCAGAGAGTGCAGACCTCCGCCAAGGAAGCTGTTTGGTGGAACATTTGACTATGTTACACCCTATTTTTTAAATGTAAGTCTTTCTGCCTTCTTTTTGAGGAGTTAGGAAGATAGTATGTGCAGAGATAGTGCATCACCAGGTCCATGTTCTATGTCAGACTGATGGGTGGCTTGACTGATTATTGGGGTGCCTGGCCTTATGGATATATATATGAACTATTACAGGCTCAATAGGCAGACACACAACATATACATAGAAATAAAATGTGCAGGAAAAAGATGAAATAAATAAGAAATAAAAAACAGCAATGATGCCAATGCACACAAACGATGTCATGGCAGCCAAAAGGCAGCCATTAGGAGTTACAGCACATGTGTGCATGTGAATGTGTGCATACGTGCGTGCATGTGTGCGTGCAACAAAATTATTGACCTGCAAAGAATCTGGTAATATAGAGTAGCAAAATAGCCACATGTCAATAACCTACCTAGAACTATATCTGAATCATTTTGAAGACATTTTACTGAGCTCGGAGCTATGCCCAGTAACTGTCGCATGAAGTACACACATCTACACACTTGACTGGCAAAAGCTGCAAGTCATGATCTTGTAAGGCCCATCTGCATCACTCATGTTTGCATGGTTGCCCACCTCATCACTGCAATGGACCAGCATTGCACACCACACACGATAAACACAAAACACACACACACACACACCACACAGACACAGACACAGACAAAGACAAAGACAAAGACAAAGACAAAGACACACACGCACACGCACACGCACACGCACGCACGCACGCACGCACGCACACACACACACACACACACACACACACACACACACACACACACACGCACACACACACACACGAATGCACACACACGCACACACACATACACTGTTAGCTTGGTGGGGAGGTGGACATTTGGGTACCTTCATAGACAGTTATGTGAGAAAACACAGACACACTTACATCTGTAGGCCTACCTAAAAATGTGGTGCATGCCATTTATGCATGTCTGTGTGTATGTGTGTGTGCGTGCACATAAGTGCGTGTGTATGTGTGTGTGTGCGTGCGTGTGTGTGTGTGTGCATGCGTGCGCACGCGCGCGCGCGCGCGTGTGTGTGTGTGTGTGTGCGTGTTTGCGTCTGTGTGTGTGAAAGAGAGAGAGAGAGAGAGAGAGAGAGAGAGAGAGAGAGAGAGAGAGAGAGAGAGAGAGAGAGAGAGAGAGAGAGAGAGAGAGAGGGGGGGGGAGGAGGGTTGAGAGGTAGAGAGAGACAAGTGCATGGCATGATTTAGATGCTTCCCTCACACCCAAGGGCTCTGGGCAGCTCCATAATCCAAATCAATCTTTAGCCCGCGAGGCATGACTCCATGTCAATGATACAAGATGGTTATACACTCCGACATGTCATCAGGGAATTTTCTGCCTGAAGACGTACCTCATACATATTTGTGCGCGCACACACACACACACACACACACACGAGGACATGCGCATGCACTCACAGGAAAACACACAAACACACATGTGCACACACTGAGACAAACACTGACATAACAATACAATAGTTGAGTAGAGTTTGACAGCTTTAAAATGCAACTCATCCACGGGGAACGCAAGTTAATCGGTAGCCTTCTTTTAATCTCTCTAATACAGACCCTCTAACCCATTGATAACATATGCAAACCAGGTCAACTGACTACTTCGCTATCAATATTACATACAGAAGTGGGGAATTGTTTACAGCTGTTTCTTTAATTATTATTAAAATATAACTCATCCATGGGGCACCCATGTTAATTCATGCCATTCTCGTGATATTTCAGATATTTAGACCTCTAACCCAGTGAATTATGACGCAAACCATGTTGACGGATTACTTGACTACATTAATATTGGAAACAAAAGTGAGTAATAGTTTATTTTTTCGCTCAACATTGTTTCATTGTTTCTCAGGCTATGCTTTTATTCTTTCATGCTTTCTTGCCTTCATAGTCACAAATGTGTCGGTCTTGGTGTCGGTGTCGACTAAGTTGTATACAACTGGATATTCGTATGGAGGTCTAGTTGTTTAGCTGAAAAACACAGCTAACAATGTTGATGAATGAGGACCTTCAACTATGTCAGATGAGCCACTTTAAAGACTTACCACGTCGTGCCTTACACAACATCTCCCTTCATAACACTATACACATATTTGCTTTGTACCCTTTTCCTTGTTTTGGATACAGACCAGCCATCTTCCATTGCACCCAAGGTCCCTCATCCCCCAAACCCCCCCCACCCCCCCCCCACCCCCCCCTCCCCCCCCCCCGCCCCCCCCCCCCCCCACCAACACACACACACATAAACAAGCATGCGAGACAGAGAGAGAGAGAGAGAGAGAGAGAGAGAGAGAGAGAGAGCAGGACGGTGAGACAATGACAAAGGAATACTGATAACAGAGGAGACATCTCTGTGTCTGAGGCTGTTTCATTTCCGTTTCATGCCAAAACTCAAATCCCCCAGGTCCCAGTAAAGATGAAAGATTGACAGGCAGCACCTTTATTGATATAGCCAGCCAACGCACCCCACCCCCCCCCACCCCCCTTCCAGCCTACCATAACCCAACAGAATGCTAATAGAGGCTAGATTTTGCTGTGTAAATGTCCCACTCTATCAAATGGGGCCATATGCCGTACAATACTGTTAAATCTGGTTCTTTAAGTGTAGAATGGGCACGGTAAAATGATATAGCCAGCCAACCACGTCCCCCCACCTTTTCCCACCCCCACCCGTCCAGGCAACCATAACCCCACAGAATGCTAATAGAGTCCTATGACTTGAATCTTATTGGCTAGATTTGGCCGTGTAAATTCTGCAAACACTGTACCAAAAACAGCCAATAGTGTTAAATTAGGTTCTTTAAGTGTAGAATGGGCACTGCAAAATGGAACAGCCTCATTTCAAATTGTTACCTCAACACCCAAAAGAGTTAAAGAGTTGAGTAACAGAAGCATGGGAAAAAAATTATGTGTAAAGGATGTGTGTGTGTGAGAGGGGGTCGGGCTCGGAGATTAATCCTGTTCATTAGAAATGGGACATTTCAGCGGTCGTAGAGCGAAGTGGGAGGTCAAAGGCTAATGCAGTCAAAACGTCATCCGGTGGGCCATGAATGCTTGTCAGAGTACCACACTATCTTTTTTTTTGCTGCTCACTGTGACTGCTATTTCACCAGCTAATCGCTTCTAAAGTGAGCATAGATTGTCATTGGGTGACAGCGAAAGGATGAGACAGATGGAGAGAGGGAGGAATGGTATAGGGCTAGGGTCAGTGAGAGGTCAGGTGTACGTGCCTCATATAGAGGAGCCTAGGTGGATGGAGGTATGCAATGACACTTGAAAAGCATGCGTTGCATGGGGACATTGTTATAGCACGCTGGCACCATACCAGCTCAGGTGTTACAGTGAGAGAGAGAGGAGCATAGAAAATAGCAATAGAGTTTGTGTAACAGTTACACAAACTCCATTGCTATAAGCTTCTCTCTCTGTCCCACACACACATGCACTGCTTACTGTCTCTCACTCTCCCCACCCCCCCCCCCTCCCCCTCCCCCACCCCCCCCCTCCCCCCCCCCCCCCCCCCCCCCTCCCCCGTCCACCCCCCCCCCCCCCCCCCCGCTCCCTCTCTCTCTCTCTCTCTCTCATGTGTGTGTCTCTGTCTTCCTTTCTCTCCGTCTATTTCCCTTTTGCCTCTTTGTCACTTCTACTCTTTGCTTTTCACTTTTCTATATCATCACTTCCATTTTATATAGACAATCTCTACCCCCCCCCCCCCTCTCCCCATGCAGCACACATAAGGCACAGGGGATCACTTCCATACCTGAATAATGAGACAAACGGGCATCATTCTGCATCACAACACAGCTCGAAACAACCTGGCCTGTTGTCTTCTCAGTCACATTTGTCTCAACTAATTCATAGTTGAGAGAGGGGTTGTATTTTTCTAAAAATACGATTTCAGAATGGTAAAAATAATTCTGTTTGACCTCCTGCTGCCCTTGTTAATTATTTGAGCAAACACTGTTTGGTGTAAAGACTAATTACTCCTGACTAATCTGCCCACTCTAGACTTGATTCAGGTTTTAAAAGACTATATCCCATGAATAAGGTACTGAGCCACTGATATTTACCCAAAAAAGGGGGGGGGGAGGAAGAAAGAGAAGAGAAAAGAAAAGAGAGAAAGAGGGATACGTCATGGCAGCGAGGAGGTAAACCTGAGTTCAGGCAGAAACATCAGGGAAAGTGCTGTCACTTCAGGCAGGGCACAGAAAGCCACAGTTGAATGAATGCCAAGCCTTTCTCTTTCTCTCGTTCTGCACAGTGATGCTCTCTCTCTCTCTCTCTCTCTCTCTCTCTCTCTTTCTCTCCCCCCCTTCTCTCTCACGTTGTCATGCCCACACACACACACACACACACACACACACACACACACACACACACACACACACACACACACACACACACACACACACACACACACACACACACACACACACACACACACACACACACACACACACACACACACACACTGTTCCTTCCTCCACACCCATCACTTTGCACCACTCAGCAGCAAACAAATGTCATCTTGGCAATATGTGGGGCGGATTCGTCATGCTAAAACCCTTGACAGGAGAAGAACATGAAATGAGCAGTCTAATTTGTCTCCCCAAGGCAATATCGCTCCATCACCCCACCAGTGCTGCTCTCTTTCCCCTCCATCTATCTCTCTTTCTCTCCACCGGAGTGGGAAAAGAAATATTTCACTTGCACTCACCTGAGGGCAGGGGAAAGGAAAGAGGCTATACCGTCTTTCAGGAGGCAAAATACCAAGCCAGATTGTGCCAAATTAAGCTTCACTGCCCCCACCCCCGTTCCTTTCCCCTCATAAATGTTCAGTGGTAGTTCATCAGTTATTTAACAGGGAAGTAGCAGTGACCATATTGTTCGTGGGGAAACAGTGGAGAAGACAATTCCCCACCCACACACCCATGCAGTTGTGACAAGTCAATGGCTAATTTATGGGAGCCATGCCTAGTGACTGGTGACTACGCTGTCCATTGCAAAATGCTGGAGAAGGCAATTCAGGAAGACAAAGTGTCTAGGTGTCAAACACTGAATGGATGGGCGCACAAAGCTTCAACAACCAATCTGACTGCCCTTTGATCCAACGAATGCTCTGGATTTCAATTGAACAAATGGGAGCCATGCTGTGTCTCTTTTCATGTAGCCAGGCCAGTCATTACCATAATTATCCTTACTGTGGTGTGGTGACAATACTGGTGACCAGGAAGCCCAGG
>NC_085860.1:6026371-6068871 GCF_034702125.1 Engraulis encrasicolus
GTTACCACCTGCAAAAGAATGCTTATGTTACGAGGATACGTGAAAGTGACAATGAAATGCAACATCTTACTTTGCTCCAAAGACGGGTAGGTGATGGAAATCTCAGTAGCAGTGGTGCGAGTGCTCGAATTCCCCCGTCAACTGCAACCAAAATCCATCCGCAATTCTCCAGCAATTTTGGCAGGCTCCTCACAAATAGTTTGTCTTTCTTTCGTACCCACGAAGTATTTATCCGGAACCCAAATATTACAGGTTTAAACTGGGATAGATCCTCAAGCAGCGTTTCGCTGTGTAAGCTTTGAGACGGACGTGGCGATTGATCAACTGCTCCATCCAAGCATGTGGCTTTTTTTCACTTAGGACGTGAGAAGGAACACCTTGGAGTGCCTTTATAAAACAAATAGTAAGTCTGTGAAGCTAGGAGGAACATTGATTCTAAATCGTTAGTCCGATTTCTCTGCAGAACTACAACCAATTGTGCGTTGCTGTTTTTTTCTCCCCAAAATGCTTCATGGCTTGTGTCTCAACCTATCAATGTATATCTGCATATTTCATACCGTCACCGAAACTGCGCTGCATCGTACAGCCAGTCTAAAAATCTGGGAATGGCAAACGATTATTTTTTGCCGGGGATCCGTAGAGCATTCGAACACCGGATGGAAAAAATGGGGTAAAATATTTTGCCATTAATATTCCTCCGCCATGGTTGCAACTTTTCTTTTGCCTCTTCTTCGACCCACTTCAAGATCTCCAATCTGATTAGATTTCAACTCACAACCTGGTGCGGATTCCCAGATTCCCTTATACCGTTTTATGTCCTTAAATGGGGTTCCGGTCAACCGTTCAGCGTGGAATCTCACGTTTTGGTCGCAGAAATACAGCACATTGCGTTCACCCTTGAATGGGTTTTCTTGAGAGAGGAATCAGCGTCACTGGGCAAGAATTCCAATGTCCTTTTCGCAAGAGCTTGTCAACAGATGAATTAGTTAAAACGCGATAAATTCAAGATAATGATGTAGGCTATCTTCTTTGCTATTTGTGAAGATGAAACACACCTTCATAAAACCTACCGCATTTAGAGATTCATCTACTTCTCATTTGCATGGATTCATCATAGCTGCAGCGTGTGTATTCGTAAGTCTCCTTTCGTCAGCTTTTGTTTTAGCATCCGTCTCTAACTCGATGCAGTCTAGCATTATCCCCCATAGTCTTGTCCCTGTACCGATGAGCGCGCAGAACCACCGAATTCACTTAGGAGACATCCGCGAGGCGATAGACCGCAGCTTGTGAAGTCTATTGCAAGGGAATCAACTGGTCAATGAGTTGTGACGCGAGGGATCCATAATTTGTGTTCTTCTAAAACAAGTCGACCTGGTATTCACAACATTTGCTTCACTAAAACTAGATAACTGGGAAATCGCTGTATCTCCAAATTGAGTAGCCAGGATTCCTTGCCGTCTCTAATCGTCCACGAAGCACTGAGAATTCCACACTCTGAATTTGTCTGGAGTCATCAGTAGGACCCTCTGGGCTTGTAAGCTACTCCATCACCGGCGCTGCAGTCAGTGCAGGAAACTGAACACGCGCTTTCCTTTACCTTCCTTGCAGCATTCACCGATTATCCTCAAAGTAACAGGTCCTAGATAGATAAATGTGTGAGGTTTTTTCCCCCCACTAATCCACAGCTGCCCTGTTATTCTAAAGTACGCAGCATACAGAGCAGTGGCACGTCAGTAAGTTGATGCCAGGGAAATAGCAGTCGAAGTGAAGAAACCGCATGAACATGGGCACGCACACACGGTGTGTGTGTTGCGAGATATGTGTATTTCGGAGAGAGTGTGCTATCGCGGGTGAGTGGGAAAGAGGGAGAGAGAGAGAGAGAGAGAGCGAGAGAGAGAGAGAGAGAGAGAGAGAGAGAGAGAGAGAGAGAGAAAGGGAGATGGAGAGAGAGAGAAATGGAGATATAGAGAGAAGGGCTGAGAGTCCTCCGTGTTCTATCTCGAAAAGGGACTCGAGTGCCACCTACCGGTGCTCTAATGTCCACATTGACAAACGCTTGTCCTGTGGCCACATAAAGACACATTTTAAATATTCATCATGGTAATGACGACTAAATAAATGAGACCATTTGACATGATGACTCACTTGGTCAGCAGTATTTAACCTGTGTGTTTTCTTGGTTTACATCAACGTTAGCTAGGTTTACTCATACTCCTGCAATCTGAGAGAGAGAGAGAGAGAGAGAGAGAGAGAGAGAGAGAGAGAGAGAGAGAGAGAGAGAGAGAGAGAGAGAGAGAGAGAGAGAGAGAGAGATACCTGTTCTCCACAAAGCAAACACCGGTAGATTGCTATTTGTGTATAGCTCCACTGCCCTCACTGTAGCATCTCATAGAGTAAGTGCCCAGCAATCATCTCCCGTCTCCCTCACCTTTTTCATCATCTCCTTAACATGATGCAGAGAGAGAGAGTGTGAGAGAGAGAAAGAGAGAGAGAGAGTGTGAGAGAGAGAGAGAGAGAGAGAGAGAGAGAGAGAGAGAGAGAGAGAGAGAGAGAGAGAGAGAGAGAGAGAGAGAGAGAGAGAGAGACATCCGCCCATTGAGTGACTGCAATTGTTGGACACTAAAAGGGCATCTCTGTCTGCTGCAGGCCTACATGCAGTACAGTCCCCTCCGTCTCTGCGCCACTCAGAGCAGTTGTGACCTATTAAAATGGCAGGCTAAGTGTTCTCCAGTTGGGTACAATATGGATGCCCCCCTTAATTTAGTACCGCTTGAAATAGGTGAGAATTTATGAGCAGCTTGGGCCAGATTTGCTTACACAGATTCATGCCGGCTTTATTTTATTCATTTTTTTATTTTTTTTAGGTGGGGCTTTTCATGTCAAGCTCACATTGGCTAACCGTGTAACATTTACAGTGGCAATTGTTTGCTATAATTTTCTCTACTCCTCATCCTTATCTGACATATCACACACATGATTTATTTATTTATTTTAAACATTTCACATCCCTGGCACTTCAGGAGGCGGACAAAAAAAAACATATGGCAGATCCCCAGCCGTTAAAGCAGCTGTGCGTGCTGTTGCCACGACAGGCAGGCAAAGCGAAAGCCAACGGTTTTGGATTTAAAGGGCTCTCTTTTTAATACTCTGCAGGTGATTCTCTCTGGTGGTGCCCGTGCCGGTTTACTTAAGGTCTTATTTGAGAAAGTCAACACACACATCTGCTTCTTGACTCGTAAAATGACCACTCACACCCTTTCTCTCCACCCACCCCGCCTCCCAGAGAACAAACCGTAAGAGAAAGCAGCTCTTGATTGAAAAGCTCTCGTTGGCGTGTATCTATAAAAACCAATACCAGTTATTATTGTAATCACTAGGCCTGTTGGTCGACCCAAACCACGTGGCCCACACACTGTTTTATGGAAGAATTTGTGAATTACCAATTAAATTAAACGAGCGTGGCCCATTCCCTTTTACAGGCGCTCTCACACAGCAGGGGTGTTCATTTTCTTAGCAAATGATTAGTGCTTTTCTGCCCTTCGCGGTATGCGACATTAGGTCTGAGGAAGTATGCACAGGTGTGTGTGTGTGTGTGTGTGTGTGTATGTGCTTGTGTGTGTGTGTGTGTGTGTGTGTGTGTGTGTGTGTATGTGCTTGTGTGTGTGTATGTGTTTGTGTGTGTCTGTATACCTTTATATATACTATATATGCCTTTATGGGGCTCCACAAACAGGCCGGCTTGTCCTTGAGAGGTAGCCGACGGTCCAATGGACCTCAGGAGTCTCAGCATAAATCTTGCATGTCCCACTACGCTACTCTACACGGTCCCTGTGTCCTTGCACTCATTAGGGGGTTGACCAAAAGGGTCAAGCAGCACACAGCAGACTGTGGACTATGGAGATAACCAAACACAGTGTACACATCCAGAGATGTGCGGTTTCTCTCTCCAGTTGTCTTTCTCTCTGCCTCTGTCTCTCTGTCCGTATCGCTCTTTGACTCTCACTGGCATACACCCACACCTTGAGCGCATGCACGCCACACACACACTCAGATGAACACGCACAGACACACATGTGCTCTCTCTCTCTCTCTCTCTCACTCGCTCTCTCGCTCTCTCGCTCTCTCTCTCTCTCTCTCTCTCTAAGAGTAAAACGCTCCACCTCCAGGGACTACTGTCATGTCTGATCTGTGAGTCTCCTTTAGGGGAACGTTATTGACTTATTATTGGGGGTGACATGTGCTGTGGGTCTTTGGCCCCATATATCTCTGGTGATATAGAGAGTGGCCAGGGCCAAGGTCTGTGGCCCATTGTTCTCCATGTGCCCTGTCTTTCAGCGAAATACTCACAGTGAGTGTCTACTTCCTAGTAGAGAACGGCTGGACGCCGCTTTGTAAAATGATGACTTGCAGAAGATTTATTTTTAGCTAGGGCATATTCATTGCTCACACAATCGGGCACATATGTGTGCATACCGTAGACACACATGGGAACCCACACACCCATGGAACCGCACAGGCACAGGCACAGGCACAGGGATACTCACACACCCACACCCACACCCACACACACACACACACACACACACACACACACACACACACACACACACACACACACACACACACACACACACACATACATACACACACACACACGCACACGCACACACACACGTGCGCACTCTCGCAAAAGCCTTGAAATAGTTGCATGCAGTCTTACTGAGAAAAAACAGTCATGATGCACTGAACAAGCTCTCAAACCAGACATGCATCATCAGACGCAGGCGCATCAAAGTACATGTGCCTAATGTCCCTGATGTCCTTGGTCTTACGATGTTGTCATAATACAGTGGCGAGATTCCCGCCACAATTGTCTTTGATGCCATGCATACATCCTCGCCTTTGAACATAATCCCATGTTCACCTCTGGGGTGCACTTTGAGGAAATACGGCAGTTGTATGAAAATGTGGCAAACATGCTGCTGGTGGTGGTTGTGGTGGCATCACAGTATATACACCATGTGGATTGATGTACGTAATCACCATAATATCCCGGCACCATCAGATAGCGTAACGTTATTTATCCGAGCAGGGCCGGGCCCATGCTGGCAGACTGAGCCAGAGCAGGAACAGACACTTTTGTACTGACACGCTGAGATGCAGGCTCCCTGTGCAACGCAGGGCATCAAAATCTATATTCCAAGATGGCTTATCACCCATTTTTACAGCTGCCTTGCTGCACTGCATTGAGCTGCATTGATCTTCTTCGGGAGCTGTAGCAGAGGCTGTGGCGTGTGTTAGAGAGTATATGGGACAGAGTTAAGTGGTAAAGGAGAGAAGCACTACCTCTCTCTGCTTCTGCCCATGTCATCTACCATATTTGTGTCTCTGTGATTCACTTGTGCATTTGTTTACTCTTTAATACACGCAATTAGCTGATTGACCACCAATCTGGGAAAAAAAAAATCATAAGGGAGCTTCTAGAAGGCCATCGTCTTTTTTCTGCTGTCCCAAGGTTGAGACATACATTTGATACATAATGCAAAGTTAAGACATTTGTAAGGCATGAGGGGGGAAGAGTCCTTTGAATAAAACACCTCTGCATCCGTTTTGGAATTCATGGCTATTCAGCGAGATTTCATGCACTTCTTAATGAGACACATGTGAGCGTCGTCCCTTTTAATCTCCACTTTGATCCACACTAATCTCTCACTGTACTCGTTATCCGAGGTTTTCTTTCTTTTTTTTTTTGGGCCCAAAGGGTTTGTGATCGAAGAAGCAAGCTACTCCCATTTCCTAACTCCACGGCTCCGACTCGCATCGCCTTGTTTCCCCCCAATCCCACCCCCTTCATCTGGCCTTGTCTCAATAATTCAGCATGCGCTCTTCCCCTAATCACCACTTCCAGCTTGCTACAATTATCAGATTTTGCGCATCTAAAGGAGGTGGGTGGTGACAGTGGAAATCATATTGGACTTCGGGCCAACAGTTACCCAAAAACAGAGAGCGTGAGCGCAGAAAGGGGGAGCAAGAGGGAAGAGAGGAAAAAAAAAACATATCATTGCTCTTCTCAGCATTATTACCATCGTTGTCATCATCATTACCATCGTTTCCCTCATCATTTCAGCTTACTGCCTCTGCTCAGCCTACCAGTATACCTGACTGACTCAGCAGCCTCTCAGTGTTTGACTACAGACAGCAGAGCAAGCAGTATCCTTGACTCAGCTTGAACCCCAGCATATAGCCTAATCCACACACTATGTTGGTTTTTTAGAGAGTAATAGTAAAAAATGAGTATCTCTCTCTCTCTCTCTCTCTCTCTCTCTCTCTCTCTCTCTCTCTCTCTCTCTCTCTCTCTCTCTCTCTCTCTCGATTTGAAAGGTAAAATAAAAAT
The DNA here is from genome assembly GCF_034702125.1 of Engraulis encrasicolus. Classification (NCBI taxonomy): domain Eukaryota; kingdom Metazoa; phylum Chordata; class Actinopteri; order Clupeiformes; family Engraulidae; genus Engraulis; species Engraulis encrasicolus. The sequence continues at coordinate 6,032,766 of NC_085860.1, forward strand.
GCTCACTCGTGCAAAGTTCCACTGAAGAAAAGTATACACACACACATACAACTGAATGTTAACTCAGTGTACTGCCACTTTTGCATTATTTGTGCATTTTTATTTCTTTTCTCTCAATCATAATCTCTCTTTGCAGGGCAGTAAAAGCCAGAATGAATATTATATACACTCAAATACTCAATTTGATTTCTACAAACACACCTAGTGTGCACATTTTCAAGGCAGAAAAAGTGTTGTGTCATGAAAGACAGTGCCTGAGAATGGGAGAGGAATTCTAAATGTAGAGTGAGGACAAGGTCCTGTCATGGACAGGGACCCCTTCTAAGGGCATATCTACAAACATAAGGGCATATCTACAGCCCAATGCCGATTGTCATTTTTCTTGATGAGGTTTTTGTTTGTTATGATAGCATTTTGTCAGGGATTTGTAGCATTAAAGACTTTCAAGCATCTCTGGGCAGTGGAGAGATGGAAGGATATTCTAATAGCCTGCTGCTCCATTGTGTATTTGGTCTATGTTCATACCCAGCTATTAAGCAAGTATCAAGACATCATAGAGGATGAGTGGCATTGTAGCCTCTTTGTGCAGATTGGGTCGTCGACGGGCCTATTGTGCTGAAAATACTCAACTGCATCATAACAACTTCGCTATGACATTACAGAGAGCCTTATGTCACATATTAAGACATAGCCATTGCAATTTTGTTGAAAAAAAGGTTATAGCATAGGCTTAAGGGGTTAACAGTATCTTCAGACAACCATAGTAGGCCTACACGTAGCCTCCTTTTGCCAATTGGTTTTCACTAGTTTGCTGTCTTATGGTTAACCAAAATGTTTTTCATTTCCTTCAAAGTCACCTCAAAGAACCTGAGCGAGCCCCTTGAGCCATAGCCATTGAATGCTTAGATCACGTACTGTATGTCTGCGTGCCAGTGTGCCTAATAAAACTAAATTTCACATGCGGTTGGAGCGCTGTCAGCATTACTTTCGAGACACACACATCACCACTCCATCTGTCATGGCTACACAAGTGTGACAGCACCAAGTTTGGAGCCTGCACGCCACTCAGAACCAGAGAAACACAGCCAATCTCATTACTTTTCGAACACCCAAATAAAACCCTGCCAATATTCTCTTGTTTCTTCAAAATGAGATGGTTTTCACATTGAATTAAAGTCACTTCATTGGGACTTTTTAAATGGAAATCAGCAAAATGAAACAGGTTCTCAGCCTTTTATCAGTGTTCATGATAAAAAAAAGTAAGAAAACACTGTCTAATTGAAAATTGCAGTAGAAAAAAAATCATGTTTTTGAAGTTTATTTCCCTAGAGAACACATTTTCATCCACCAGGTAAGACATTATTTAAGGTGTTTAACAAAAGAACGTAGAGACATTGAAACTCTGAGTATTTGGCTTATTTTAATCAAAGGTTCACATCTGAGGCTATTTATAACACACAGGGTTATCATTGATTCAACTTTCAAGCAGATGAATCGAACATACCTCCAGGGCCCTGAAGATTACAAAACTACACTGTTATAACAAATTTCCCATAATCAAATCCGTCCTTGCTTTCATGCTTCTTCAATGAAGGCCCAGAATATGATCAAGACCAAAGTGTGAGCTCACAAGGAACTGGGTTACCAGTCATCAATCAACTTTTTACAGAACATGAAGAGCCAAAGCATAGAAGCAAACCACGCTTTATGGTGTTATATAAACACCAATATCTCTATCATAATCACCCAAGGGTGAATGCGTTACGTTAGGCGTAACGGCCAGCTTCCACAGAGTCCCTTTTTTATTATTATTTTCTTTAGTCAGCAATACACAGTAAGCATTGCCCTTGATTCTGTTGCTGTGGGTAGGCTACCACTTCCTACTTCTCAAGCAACAATGTTGCATTCAGTTCACTTCGCTAGGTTATTCATGATATTAGCCCATTAGTTTAGTCATCAGACATTTCGATTACAATTGCGTTCAGTTCAGATATTTTGGCGAACATCACCGGTTATTTCGCTGCAGGAGCTCTTTTGCTGCAGGAGCTCTTTCTGAAGCGTTTCACTTGGACATGCGTAGAGTCTGGGTGATGGGGTGATATGGGAAGAGCTTCTTAGAGATCAAACCTCTGATCGATCTAACAAATGCACGGAAAAGAAAGAATGGAACGAGATACTTTTTGCTATCATGTAACAAAATTGCTCAAAGAGCTGCTAAAACTTGCCATCCTGTACGTGTATCTGGTCATGGCAGGTCCTTTGAAGAATAAGTTCAGCAAAAAAAGTTGTGAGTATTTGTCACACTAAAAAAAAATATCCAGGGAAAAAAACTCCACCAAAAAGATCCAGCCACTCAAAATCATTTCAAATAATTCTTAGAGAGTCATGAAGCGCCAAAGTGTCACGCAGTGACTTTAGTGTGAGTCAGAAGTGGGTAAATAAACACATTATCTCCCCGCTGTCTTCCTGCTCAATGTTCTCCAGTCAGTTTGTGGTTCAAAAATTATGCGCTCATTAGTCTGGGTAAACAGCTTTGCTGTGCCACTGAAGAGGCAGGATTGAGGTAGGACTCGCGAGGAGAAAATCCATGACAGCGAGTAGGCCTTTTTTTTCTCTCTTACACCACTAAAAGCAAGAATACTGTGAAGACAGTGAGACAGTAGAATAAATGATGCATCATCTCACAAGGCAACATGATTGGGCTGAAGTTTGTCTACCAAAACTATTTAAAAAAAAGAGATAATATAAGTGATGAAATGTGGTGATAAAAGTAATGTTTCCTTTATAAAAGTGAGGTACAGACAGAATACAACACTGACATGACCTACATGAGGCACATGACCTACATGAGGCAATGTGCCACACATATACAGTATATTGTATGTTTCAGATATTTTGTGAAATGTTTGCCCAAGTTGCATAAACTGTATATAGCACTGTGCAGTGATATCATGATTAAGCACACCAACAGTAAAAATGCTCATTATTTCTTTGCAGCTGAAATACATAAAGAAAACAATCATGCCTCATTAAATGCTGTTGCTTTAGTTTTCAGAGATTTGAAGGACTCTTTGTACCGACAGATTCTGCTTGTCCTCACAAACCCTTTGCCTGAGGTGTGTTTATGTGATTCCATCACAAGAGAGCATCTCTCTCTCTCTCTCTCTCTCTCTCTCTCTCCCTCCTGCTTTTTATTTCCACGCTGTTCCCATCCCCCAAGGCCATATCAGTTCATGATGATATCTTCCCCCTATACCACAGCCTCACCACCAGCACTAGACCCTCTCCTCCCCCTGCTGGAGAGATAGAGAGAGAGAGAGAGAGAGAGAGAGAGAGAGAGAGAGAGAGAGAGAGAGAGAGAGAGAGAGAGAGAGAGAGAGAGAGAGAGAGAGAGAGAAAGCAGGATCAGGAACAGCTGTTTCTGCTGCAGGTTAATTGAAGAAGTGTCGGTTAGTAGATGCATTAGGAATCACAAGAAAACCCCACTCTCAGCAGGCCCGGCAAGTGAAAAAACAGCGAAAACATTTGCATGTAAATCGTGTGCCCTTTAACGGGAGAAATAATTTTCTGTTGTGGTATGCATAGAGTATGAAGCCATAGAAGAGAAACAGAGAAACAGCGGTGCCGAGAATACGATGAGCATTTCTGTGCCACATAAAAAATGGGGTGTCAATATTCCACAGTAAACTTGTACAAGTCTAAGTAGAGTATTTACAACAGTGGGGAGTTAAATCAATCTATGAGGGGAATCAAACGTCAGTGTAAAATTTTGCAGATGACCAGCCTCATTTCAACTCTAGCACGATGATTCCTTGACCACTTTGCTACACGTACCACCAGTGTTAAATATTATTTACTTTCAAGTCTTGATATTTACAAATTGTTGAGCAGAATTAACTTTTAAAATTTTACACTGACCAAAGAGCAAAATTAACAACGAATGGTATCTGGTGTTAATGTTGGGACCCAATGTTATATGAAAAGGAGTTAATTTAAACTCTTGCCCTTTAGGCCGAACCTGTTTTATAAGCTTAATGTCCTCAAAACGGTCATGACCAAGTCTTAATCTCTGTAAAGTCAGAGCAATATTGACATGCTGTAGTTGAGTCTTTCCAGCAAAGTGTGTAAACAGACCCGCCATCGGGCCTATCTGCACAAAGAGGCTACAAGTTAAAATAACACTGGAAATGTTCCTGTGCTCCTCCCCCAACCACATTCTTAGAAGCTTTTTCACTAAGACACAAGACGCAACATGATTACCATTATAATAATAATCTGGCTCCTCAACAAGTTTGATTGGCAGGTTCCTTTGCCCAAGCTCTAGTGATAGGAACAAGAGCTATTAATCAAGTAAATTCAAATGTGATCTGACAATGAACGATGCACAATTAAGGATGTGTTGCATGAGTCACAGCAAGGCAGCTAGACAACTTGAGTGTAATCATCGTGGCTACTGAAAATCCTGGCAAGACAGTGAAAATACAGTGTTCATTCAACACTTAGAGATTTTTTATAACATCTTCAAGATTGTGTTTGCTCCCAGAGAACTCTAGTGTTGAATTAACACTGCTTTCTTTTACTGTGTATGCTCTTCATAGCATGGATGGAATGTTTTGTCACAAGTCGAAAAGCAGGGATTCGTTTACTTCTTCTTTGAAATGGTCTTGGAAAATTCTGAAGAAGTAGGAGTGAAGAAGTGAAGAAGTTACACCTCAGTAAATGTCACATTATCCTTTTCAAAGTAACCTATACCAGCTCTCTCCTTTTGAACAAAGCATGAGTAATGTCTACGCTGTGTACAGCAAATGTGAAAAGACCTGAAATCCTCTAAAGCACACATCTTTGGACCTCAACAGCCTGTACAGTTTTAAGAACGGCAGAGCAAAGGTGTCAGCTACATAGTAGCAGCGTACATCCATCAAAATACTGAAATAGACAGATGTCACAACCCAGCCTTCAGCGGTGTGCAGACATCATCCCATCACAACTACTGTAACCTTAAGTTACAATATGGTGTCCCACCCCACCAAACTCCAAAGTTTAAAAAAAAATCTGTATCACCTAATCATTAAAGTACCATTTCCACAACGGAAACCCATTTTCATCTTTCTTGCTCCCACTTCTTTTTAGTTTAAGCTACAACAGGCAGGTTTGTTAGACAGCGCAAGGTCTACTCGTACTCCTGTACTCATGAATGCAGTGGATAAATGGCTGGTATCCGCATGGGTCTGTTTTCTTCCACTCAGTAGCACTGGAATTACAAGATTTCAGAGTGCAGCATGAGACCCCATAGTGTGCCAGACTGTGTACATAGATACACATACATATACTATAGGGGTGGTGCAACCATGCATTAGTGACAACTGGGATGTTGTCTGGTTGAAAAAAAATGTCTTAAAATATCAGCGTGATGTTTGACAGCGCTGGTTTCTTTGAGTCTGAGAGGCTGCATGCTGATGTGTTAAGCCCAGCCCCAACCATCAGCCAACACTGTTGTATGAACATGTCATGACCGCACTCTCCCAGTCTTGTCAGAGTGTATTTCACGGCACTCTACATACAGTGGTTTCACCATGGGCATTTTTTTGTGCCTTTTCATTCGTGCGTTATCATTTCGGTGAAGCACGCTTCATCTTTCATTTAGAAGAGCCATGGCTATCAGTGAGGGGAGTTATTGAATTGAGGTAGTCTGCAAAGATGTCAAAACTGAAACTGTCAGCAGCAAAGGGGATGAATTAATATGTAAACATGTACTGGTATGCTGATGTACAAACTAGAAAGCTAAAAAAAATCAGACTCCCAGATTTCTTTTACGTTACATCCAACATAGAGTCAGGGTCTTAAAGTGTCTTCATGAAGCTCAAAAACAAACCCAGGATTTCTTTGATAAGCGGCAACTAACCTCTTGACTCTGAAGAGCAAGGCTATGTGATGTGTAAAGGCAGACTATTTAAATTAGTCAGGGTAGCTCGTGCAGATTAATGCCATAATTGCCAATGCCCACCAGCACTGTTGACGTATCTGAAGATGATTACATCTGGCTGAAGTGGTTACTGAATGGAAGGACTTGACCATTTAGAGTCTAATGTGTGGGCACCAAGCAGAGAGTAAAACAAATAATAACCACGCCGCACTTCAAATGAAAAATGGCTTGCATGTGACAAGATCGAGTGCGTGCGTGCGTGCGTACTGTACGTGCATGCGTGCGCGCGTGTGTTTTCTTTTTGCCGCCAGCTAATGACATGAATAAGTTATCGGAGTGAGATACTCCTCATGAGGTTTCCTTCAACCACCAATGAAATACTGTATGTGCATGTTGAATGCAGCTGGGCCATAATACCATGATATAATATGTCCACATTATTCTCTGAGCTCTTCTGTGTCATTGCCATTGCGGTCATTGCCATGTTGCTGTTTTTACAGTAATAGAGCCCAATACCTTAGGATTAGGATGATCTTAGGACGATCAGAAAACTGTAATTCAGCAGATGCCTTTCATCCTTGGTTGAATGTGAGCAAAAGAAGCAATACGATTAATCGAACATTCTCCCTAACGTGCATATCACTGTGATAGTGACAAGGTCTTGAACTAAAATAGAACTCTTTTCTTGCTGTCTTCCTTCCACAATGGAAGAAGTAGAGGCTTCTTCTGTGTAAGGCTCTGTGCATGTACACATACTGCAGCAGTGCGCTGTGATATTCCAGATATAGAAGATTGCGTTTGTGTTTGTGAGAGTGTTGCATGTTTGTGCTTCACTGTGCAGTGGAGTGTATCTGCTTTGCATATGAGGCTGTTTGTGGGGGGAAATGAGAACACAGCCTCAGATGAGGATACTTTAAAGCTACTCGTCTCTGATATGCATTTGTACACTGAGAGGGAAGGGAAAAATACAATACGTGCTTGCTGGCACAATGACACTTGATCTCTGGCTATTCGTTGCATAAAAATCAATACAGTAGTATAAAACATTTGCTTGATAGAGTGAGAAACCAGGTCAGATAAACAAAGGACTATGTCAAAATGCATTTGCTGTGAGAGGAGTTGAAATACTGTGTGTGTGTGTGTGTGTGTGTGTGTGTGTGTGTGTGTGTGTGTGTGTGTGTGTGTGTGTGTGTGTGTGTGTGTGTGTGTGTGTGTGTGTGTGTGTGTGTGTGTGTGTGTGTGTGTGTGTGTGTGTGTGTGCATAATGTACGTGTGTGTGTGTTTGTGTGTGGATGAGAGAGAGAGAGAGAGAGAGAGAGAGAGAGAGAGAGAGAGAGAGAGAGAGAGAGAGAGAGAGAGAGAGAGAGAGAGAGAGAGAGAGAGAGACACACACACAGACACAGACACAGACACAGACACAGACACAGAGAGAGAGTGTATGCATGTGTGAACCACGAAGCCTCCAGCCATACTGCATCTGCTGCATAAAGCTAGCAGGGAGAACTAAATGTTGGAAAGAGTGAGAGATCTTTAATCTGGTTAACTGTATCATTTATTTCTCAGACACCTTTATCTAGGAAAGGCTTAGCAATATGCAGCACTAGACTAAAAACAAATCACAATGTCATACTACCACCATACCGCTACACATTGTAGAGATGCAATGAAAAGTGGATAGTGCCTACATTTTCTTGAATGTATCAATAATATAAGCCTGCTTCACCTACAAATGCATTTTATTCACCACAGGGGTCAGAGTATCAAGTCCCAATGTTCAGGCCAAAGCATTTGCACCTGGTCAGGAAATCATTGTGAATCTGAGAGAGAGAGAGAGAAAGAGAGAGAAATAGAGAGAGAGAGAGAGAGAGAGAGAGAGAGAGAGAGAGAGAGAGAGAGAGAGAGAGAGAGAGAGAGAGAGAAAGAGAGAGAGAGAGAAAAAGAAAGATAAAGAGAAAGAGAAAGAGAGAGATTGGGCAAGAGTTGGGGTTAGGGAGAGGGGTTAGAGGGAAAGCGGAACGCAATCACTGGCCAGATGCCAAATCCATGTGTGGGAGCTGAACCAAATGACCCAATCAGGGCCAAATCAAAGGGCCTTTTTCAGTTCCAGGGGAGTTGACCCCCTCAGACCATCAAAGGGATTTGAGAATGCACATGTGGGGACTGATGAGAGTAAATTGTTCAGGGCAAGAGCAGAGTCAAGTACCCTCCTGTGACAAGCTTTGTCTCTGCATGCAGCATCACGATAGGAGATGCTAAGAGGCATGCTAGGGAAAAAATGCATATATGTTCACTCAAGTGAACTTTGATAATGCCGCGGGGCTGAAATCTCTGTGACTAAGAATGTAAAGGAATTAACATGCAGTGTGAGACTATACAAGCAGTCTTATAAGTCCACAATCTGTGCTAGTCGGCATTTGACTGTGATGGTTCATCACTCCCCTTCTGTCATTTCATCAATGTGTGTTGTGGCTTTGGCAGTCTACATGCATTGAATAACATGTATAATACGATAATTATATAGGCCTATTTTCCATGCAAAATTATTTATATATTTTTTACCTAACAGTGACACACAGCTTTTTTAAGCAGTTTGTCAAAAAATAACTGACATTACTCAGCAAACCCCAGCATATTTTAGTAATCCTGCCTCGTCAATCTGACCTTTCCCATTTTTGCCTGGCATGTGAATCACACTAAATGTCAGTTTACATATCACTTCTCTTGCGAGACGTTACATTTTAAAGTGGGTTCAAAAACCACCACACGCACGCAATGCCCACATCCCCAGGCTATGGATATGAGTAAAGGGATTTAATTCTGCTACTAGGTCAGTTGCAGGCTTTTGGATGATGCCATGCCGCCACATCCCACATTCACCCTCCACTTCCTGCAGTCCTGCAGTGTTTTCCAGAACTAGGCTGAGAGTAGCATGCCATACATATAGTCTGTGGTAGTGCAAAAGAGTTGACCCATAGACCAACAGCATCAAATAAGCCACCAAACACGATTTACGAAGAGTAAAAATAACCCTGAACAAAGATTGCTTGAATCAATAACAAAAAAATAGCAGAATGGAAAATACAGAACTATATATACTCATTTGTGACATTTCACATTTCCTGCTTAGACAGAAAGACTGAAGGCATCACACCTTGACTGCAGTCCAAAGTACCTCATCATGCAATATAAATGAGCATGCAAAAAAATGTCCGGGTGGCCTGGTTGCGATGCAGAAGAGTGCTGCTTGGCTTTCTGAACAGAGGTTAGTGCTTGTAGATGCAGTTCTAGAAACCATTATGAACTCAAATAACCTCCTAGGCCCAATTCCCTTGCAACAAAGCAGTGGATAACAGCAAATCTAGCTCTCTTGTAACAGAGCTGCGTAGATAGGTGGAGATGGCCTGAGACAGATAACAGAGAAACGATGGAGAATTGGAGGGAAAAGCGGTTGCACAAGGGTTGAGTTTAAGTAAAGGTGATTGCATTGGTCCTACCACCTTGGTCCTACAGTCATTGGTCCTACCACCCTCTAGTCTGTCTACACTATGCTCTAATTTGCCTTTTTGTTTCAAATTGAAAAGGCAACAAACAACCTTATGTGCCAGGGGTCTGTTTCTTGAATCTTATTGTTGCTAACCGTCTAAAGACCGTCTTAAGATGTAACACCATTCCTTTGGATTTAGTGGTGAGCATCGCTGTCGAGACAGAGTTGAGTCGCTCTTACGAAGGACGTTGCTACCATCGTTAGCAAAGATGCTTTCGAGAATGCCACCCCAGAACTATACAGGATATGAACATGTTGTGACATTGGTAATCAATTTGATCATTTTTTAAGGCTGTATTATATGTTTGCTTATCCTTAAAAATATAAACCTGCGGTGCGGAGGTCCTACAATGATTTGCGCCTCAGACGACGCCCCCCTCTGACGCCCTGTCCCTTTCATGGTGACTCCACCCCTGGCAAGTAATATGCAAAATATGCTTATAACAGACACAAATCACTAATAGTAATGTTATCATCAAAACAAAATGGTAATAACACCTTTAAAACGATGTTTATGTACTTTTTTAACATGTGTATAGCGATTTTCGCTATGCCATTTGGGGGCAGGGTTTCATGTGCTGTCCCAGGCCATTGCTCAGTTGGCCCGCCCCTAGGACTGCCCCTAGCATCAACATACAGTGAGGAGAATAAGTATTTGATCCCTTGCTGATTTTGTTGGTTTGCCCACTAATAAAGACATGATCAGTCTTTAATGTTAATGATAATATGTATTCTAATATGGAGAGACAGAATATCAAAAAGAAAATCCAGAAATTAACTGTAAAGAATATATAATAATGTATTTATATTTAATTGAGGGAAATAAATATTTGATCCCCTGCCAACCATTAAGAGTTCTGATCCCGCAGATCAAATGGCACTTCCAATCAACTTGTTATCTGAATTGAACACACCTGTTAACAGTAACCTGCACAAAAGACACATTGAATCTGCAGAATCAGTCCATAGAATCAGTCAATCAATCAAACTAAACTCACCAACATGGGACAGACCAAAAAGCTGTCAAAGGATGTCAGGGACAAGATTTTAGAACTCAACAAGGCTGAAATGGGCTCCTGGATATTAAAGAGCAAACTGTTGGTGCATTTCTTCCCAATTTTAGGACATACAAAATGATCATCAATCATCAATCTGAGGCCTGTCTCTGGTTCCATAGAAGATTTGACCTTGTGGGAATTTAATTTATTTAAAGCACCTTAAAACTGTATGGGAGGAGCTAGGAAATGATCTCAAGGCAGCTGGGAATCACTAAGAAACACAGATCACTAAGAAAACTATTGAAAACACTTGATACCACAGCGGATTAAAATCTTGCAGTGCATGTATGGTCCCCTGGCTTTAGAAGGAACCTGTTCAGGCTCACCTGAGGTTTGCCAATGAACATCAAACTGGATTAGGATATGATTGGGAGGTGCTGGAATCAGATGACACCAAAATCAAACTGTTTGGCATTAACACAACTCGATGTGTTTGGAGGAAGAGAAATGCTGCCTATGATCCCAAGAACAACACCTTCTCCAACATCATCAATGAAAGTGGTAACATTATGTTTTGAGGTTGTTTGTCTGGCCAAGACACAGGACAACTTCACATCGTCAAGAAATGGATGGAAGGAGACATGTAAACGTACAATGCTGCATGCCAACCTCTTTCCCACCACCACTAGACTGAAGGTGGGTCATGGATTGGCCTCCCAATATGATAATAATCCATAACATACAGCCCAAGCAACGAAGGAGTAGCTCAAGCAGAAGCATATTAAGGTCATGAAGTGGCCTAGACAGTTTCGAAACATTAACCCTATACTAATCCGGTGAAGGGAACAGAAGCTCCCATTTGGCAAGCTACAGTCATACAACTTAAGTGATTTAGAGATGATCTGCAAAGAAAAGCGGACGAAAATCCTTTCTAATATATCCACAAACATTGTCATTAACTGAAAGAAACATCTGACCTCTGTATAAGAAAACAAGGGCTTTGCCACCAAGTAATTTTGTCTTCTTTGACTAGAGGGGTCAAATACTTATTTTCCTCAATGGAATACAAATCAATTTAAATATATTCTTCAAAGTCATTTTCTGGATTTTCTTTTTGATATTCTGTCTCTCTATATTAGAATACATTTTATCATTAATATTATAGAATGATCATGTCCTTAGTGGGCAAACCAACAAAATCAGCAAGGGATCAAATACTTATTCTCCTCACTGTACGTAAATGGAAAGATCACGTGGAAAAAATGTGTGGAAACTATTTATGCTTCGAACAACAAATCTATCTTTTCCAAATTTCACTTGAGATCAATAAAGTATCTCTGTTTCTGCAAATCTGTATCGGTGGCAGTGGCAGCACCTTTTAGCCCTCCTAGTCAATCAGACCTCACCAGAGCTCCTCCGCCACCTACAATGAGACAATTTTTCAAGCTGAGAGTTTCAGTGAGCTCAATCGACCATAAGCTCTTCGGGCCCTTGGCAACATTCCACAGCTTTGGACACCTCCAGATATTCACCAATGCCCCCCCACGCACCCACACCCTCATAAAACCCCTCTCACAGGTTAACATTAATCTCTTTAAGCTAAACCCTCGCTAACTTTACCCTGAGATGCCTTTTCAGAGAGCTCCTGAGGTGCACAGAAGCCAACTAGCTCCAACATCTGCTTTAAAGACTAGATATGACCTCCATGGGAACATGCTGTTCCTTGCTCTAAATTCCTCCTTTACCCTAGTGGCTTCCTTACACTTCTTTTCATCCTCACACGTCCTCTGAACATACCTGGAAAATGAGGGAAAATATAATAATAAATGAACCTTTCAGCACATGTGAAGGTGTATGTCTGACTTCTTGCCACTAGATGACTGTAAATATATACCTCTATTGCTGTCTACCCCCCACGTCTTTTTTCCCATGTTACAGTAGTTGGTTTCCTTACCGTGGCAGCCCTGGGAGAGTGAATGGGGAGGGGAGAAAGTATATTTTAATGTTCACCTTGCATCTTACTTCACAATTCACAGCCATAAACGGCGTCCCTTTAGAGGCCTGGAGCTGCCCTGGTACGCTTACCTTTGGAAATGTGTCATTAGATTCCCTTTTAACCCTTGTTAGGTGTTCGTGTTTTTGTTACATAGAAGGTGTTCGGGACATTTTGACCCGCGCTTAGAGAAAAATATTTTTAAAAGGATGAAAATCATACAGTAGCTCATATTCACCCTTATGTTCCCTTCACCCTGCTTGTGAATTTCTGTATATGTATGTTTTGAGAGTGAGAGATACAGAGAGAGAAAGATAAGGAGACGGTGAAGAAAGTGAGTAAACTCAATCCAAGCTTTCAGATTGAGGCATTAGTGCTCCTCTCGCATAAGGTTGCAACATTGATACAAAACCAGAGGAATGAACAATATATGCGCTCCTTTTTCCACATAATTCACCCTCTGCCTTGTCTACTCAACATCTTATCAGTATTGTATCAAAGAGTTAAGAAAATACTGATGTATAAGCCCCCCAAAATGATACGGGTCAAAAAGACCCAGGAACACCTGTGTAATAGAAATGAGTCAAAGCCAGTGAATAATAATAACTGATACCATTTTTCTCAAGTCAAAAACTGAAAACGGGTCAAAATGACCTGAATACCTTACAAGGATTAAACTTTCTCCATTCTCCCTCAACAGTTTCCTCTATGTCCTCTTCCATCACCGAGACACAAGCAATATCCCAATATTCATCCACTATCCCCCAACTGACGACATGGACAGGATGGCTTCCGGACAGGTCACCGTCTTGGCTGGCAAAGGCAGTTGACAAGGTGTCATGGCAAGTCAATTGTTGTGTCTATCTCCCCTCTTCTTTCTTCCCGTTTCCCCCCTCTTGTTTCCACTGTTGCAGATTGATGGAGCGGGAGAGATGAATAAAGCATAAAATGAATCATGAAAAAGGCATCACCCTGAGTCTGAAGTCTCGCATGCCAGCCAACCACCACAGGGACATACGTATAACGCCCACATTCCTTATAAGAGAGAGAGAGAGAGAGAGAGAGAGAGAGACAGAGACAGAGAGAGAGAGAAAGAGAGAGAGAGAGAGAGAGAGAGAGAGAGACAGAGACAGAGAGAGACAGAGAGATGGTAGCTCAGAGAGAGAGAGAGAAAGAGAGAGAGACAGAGAGAGACAGAGAGACAGAGAGACTGTAGCTCAGAGAACAGAGAGAGAGAGTGAGAGACACAGAGAGAGATAGAGAGAGAGAGAGAGAGAGAGAGAGAGATCTCCAACTCATCTTATCGTGTTAAAATCACCTGCCATGGTCTGTTAGCCAGCAAAGCAGCAGCTGATCTGTGGAGTGAGAAATACTGTTAGTCTGTTGCTGTTGCTTGATACATGCATTCATCATGTTTTCCATGCAGTCCTGTGGCCCTTTACTATTGCTACACTATTCCGGTAAATGCCTTGTCATTTTTTACACAAGCAGTTCTGTTCAGTATTATCATTGAATTATCATTGTGGTTTTATATCCCTGAAACGCGGAGCATCGGGGATGTAATGGTTTTGCGTGCGCCGCTGCGTTAGGTCTTTCGTGTTTACGCGATGACTTGGGTGGATGGATGGATGTATGGATGGCTACATTTTCCACAGATTCGGGGAAATATATAATATATACGTTTATTTGGTGGACAGGAGTGGTAGGACTGATGGGGTACTGGAAGCGTCGCGTTTCGGGGATATACCTTTAGCAGTCCGAGGCGGATGAATAGGCCCAGTTTTGAGATTATAAGGAAACAACTATTAGAATGATTTGAAAAAAATAAACAAAATCATGTTTGCGGAAAGTAATCACCACCTAATGCTGTACTGTCAATGAAGTAGACCTAATTACATATCTCAAGGTGAAGCATGTGTTTTGGTTTACACTCTCAGCAGTGCAGTGTGGTGGTATACGTACCTGGCCTGACAAGCTGTGTTATGTCAGACAAGAAACACCTCAGTGGCCAGAACATGGCGTGTCTATGGTGATGCGCGCTAGGCAACCGTCAGCCCCGCAATACACGTGTGATGCCAAGAAGCAAGTGATGCAGGCACACAGGCCTTACATGGCTTTATCCCTGTCCCCATCCTTCATCAGACTACCCCCTTCTCTCAAGCTTGACTGTATGAACCGAGGTGTTTTTTTCTTATTTTTTGACAGTGACAACATCAACACCCTTGTCTGACATGCAAATCTTGCCTGGACAGTTAATTTTACAATGTGATGAAAAGTCCCCAAGAGTCTTTATAGTATTCTGCGAACATAATTAGGACAGATTGATGTTATAATAGCCAGCAGGAGTATTTCCTTGCACCACCCCCCTCCCAGACACACACACACACACACACACACACAAACTCATACTTCCCCCCCACTTCCAGTTTTGTAAATAAACAACATCTAACTACCAAATACCATCCATATCGTGCAAACAGGAAAATGAACCTTATTTTTACAGAACGTGGCAAGCAGCAAATTCTCTCTCTCTCTCTCTCTCTCTCTCTCTCTCTCTCTCTCTCTCTCTCTCTCTCTCTCTCTCTCTCTCTCAACAACCTTATCATGACTTTTTAGCTGAAAAATCAAGATACTGCGTTCTGTTGTGGTATTACTGTCTACACGCAAACCATGGTTTCAATGGAGAAGTGCAGTATCTCGCGTGATATACTGCGTTCTTGGCTAGTATGACGTAACCTCTTCAAACAAAAAAGCGCAGTAAAATCGGTTTTTATCAGGGTTTTTTCTGAAATGGGACCAACATTTTTTGACACAAGACAAAGAAGGTATTTTAAATTTCTGGTCTAAACTCATTTTCAACCATTTTCAAGATACTGCGTTCTGAAATTGTAGGGCAGTATAGCCTTGGGCTGCCAATCTACTTGTAAAACATGAACTTCAGATGAGGACTACGTCAATACCTGACGTTCAGCCTTGTATGACCATGAACATCCTTTCACCATGTTTATTTTCATTAAACTCATTTGCATCTTTGCCTGTCTCTGAGTTTCCTGGAGACCTTTGTCAGTGTTTGAAGTGTTCTTCTGTCACACCGGATGGTGTCAACCCTGTGTTGTGCTCCTCCTACACCTGCACAAACACAGAAGCAAGCGATTTCAGTGACCCGTTGCTTACTCTACAGCTCCTGACAGACAGACAACTCCTACACCACACACACATACACAACCACACACACACACACACACACACACACACACACACACACACACACACACACACACACACACACACACACACACACACACACACACACACACACACACACACACACACACACACACACACACACACTGTGACTTTCTATTGTCTTTTGTAGGCATGGCACGCATGCCTCGGCACTCACTCATCTGCCCATTAAAGAGAGGATCATTAACTTTGGGGAGGGATGGAGTATGTGATTCATTAGCCTATAAACAGCATATATAGGGGCAGCCATATCTGTAAAACTTCCACTTTTTCATAGAACGTCTGACAGGCAATGCTTTTGAGAGATTTGAGATGAGCCCCTGCATTTGAGCGGTAATATTCTCTATGGAAATCCAAGTGTCACATAAACAGGCACTGCTAATCTATATAATGCATTTAATTTATGTTGCAATCCATTAAAATTGTGCTTCCTTTCTAAAACGTGGCAGGGTGAGGTGGGAAAAGGAATGTGATAAAGAATAATAGTTCAATGGCAGGACACTGCTCTTCTATCCCTGTTTATAGGTTTTCATAAGCTTTACTTCTATGTTGGAAAAAGATGATGCGTGGCCATATGTTTCCAGTCATCAGTAATGTGTTTGTTATTCTGTGCAGTCCAACAGTTCACAGCCATAGCGGAGTAAGTAGGCAAAACATACTTCAGCAAAACACACAAATCTATGCCAATAAATTACGGCAGTATGTACGCATGTAGACTTTTTTCAGTCGTATAGTTGATCCATATGCTGACTACCGGTAATATTTATGTCAGGGAGAGTAGACTGGTACATATTGCAAGCAAACCTTTTTTTGTCTGTCTGTCTGTCTGTCTGTCTGTCTGTCTGTCTGTCTGTCTGTCTGTCTGTCTGTCTGTCTGTCTGTCTGTCTGTCACCTCGCCTGTCTGTCTGTTTGTCTGTCACCACCAAGTCACCCCCCCCACCCCCCAACACACACACACTCCTTTTTTTCCTCTCATCCGAGATGACGTGGAATAAAATTTCACATGCTGCCATTTTGGGGACACGCTAATTCTGTGGATTGACACAGTGGATGGTCAACATGACTGCTGGAGTGTGTTCCATTAAAATTTCACTCAGCCGTGGCCTGTTGACAGAGCAATTCCAACACATTACCTAGCCTGCTTGGAGAGGGGGCTCTCCTAGGTGTCTAACACTAGACAGTGATGTCACTGTCATCCACACTAAAAAAAAGAGTTTTGCACCCTGTTGCCCCACCAAAAGCGGAGACCATCTAGTACAGTTTTTTTTTTTTTTAAATGAAATAACCGAAATGCGCAATTACGGCCCATGGGGCAAAATCGAGACCTGCATGACATTAACCCAATGGTCCCTCTGTTACACTGTATATATGTAGTAAAGTGCACATCACACTTCTATTATAAATAGTGAATTTGTACTGTAACAGGTATTTGATAAAGCTCATATATTATAGACCTCATATATAGAGATAAAATGTTAATACTTCTTATTCGCATTGTATTGGTATTGGTTGTAATTAAATAATAAATATAATTGGATTTGTATTGGTTCCTATTAAGCTCAAACTGGAAACGGGATGTTAGAATGCGTGAAAATGCAGGAAATTACATATAAGAAATAAAAAAATTTCTGGGGGAAAACCCCCAGACCGCCTGCCAAAATGAACTGTCCCATATTTAATTAATTGACGGTTGGCAATGAATGAATGAACTCAAGGAAATTTTGCATAGGATTATCAGTATTGCATTGCTTTCTACATATTCAACACACTTAAAACGTGATAGTACTGAACACTAATCCTCTGCTTTACGGTTTTGTTTTGTTTTTGCGATGAAGTTACTAATGCGGCCCGCTTGAGGTCCACATGGGTTGTATGCGGCCCCCGGACCAAAACAAGGTTGACACCCATGATCTAGTAGATTGGTTGCATACATATTATACTGTATAACGTGCATTATAATATTGTAAATTGTCGGTTAACTATGCCGCATTGTTTCCGTTCTATGACAGTTACATTTAAATGCATCCTTGTGAAAAGCTAAAAGTAAAATTCCAAAATGCTTCTCACTGCCCTATTTCTGACTCTGGTTTTTTTCCATGAACTCAAACCGTTACCTTTATATTTGTGTTGAGCTTAATTCTAAAACACAGTGGGTTTCATTATTATTAGAACAAGAATGCTAATACAACAAAAGTTAGTGCAATTTTTAACAGCAGAGAGTCATGCAGACAAAGAGATGAAAAGAAAACAGAATGGTGGCACTTGGGAGAACAGATGGTTGGTAGAGACATGGGAATATGAAAAACAGGCTTTTCTTTCTTAGGTATTCATGCTGCTCGGGTTGCAAGACAAGGGTACACATAACAATGACATTATTCTAGCGCCACTTGCCAGGTTGGCGGCAACACTCACAAGGAAAGGGATTATTTGTTGGGCCACTTCATTGGGTGGGTGGCATAATAAGGTCCGCATAATAAGACAGGTTCATTTGCACTCACAGACCACTCAGGTGGAGGTTTTTTTTTTAAATATACTTTTAGTATATATTCAAACAGAGGTGTGTGTGTGTGTGTGTGTGTGTGTGTGTGTGTGTGTGTGTGTGTGTGTGTGTTCGCATAAGTACAGTGTACTGTATATTATCATATCAATCACACACATCCGCACGCACACACGCACACACGCACACACACACATTAAAAGAGAGAGAGAGAGAGAGAGAGAGAGAGAGAGAGAGAGAGAGAGAGAGAGAGAGAGAGAGAGAGAGAGAGAGAGAGAGAGAGAGAGAGAGAGAGAGAGAGATAACATAGCCTAATTAGACGCAAATTCACCAGAAGAAAATCTGGGCCCCCATTACCATATCCTAGTCCTCAATGGGTCCCTGTGAAGCTTACTCTTTCCCCCCACTGAATTGTTTTGACCTACTACACATTTGCACACTCCAAGTTAAGATAAATGCTTTATTTATGTCCCATGTTAGTATATCCACGGCTGATCCTATAGGCATAATACAGTTATCTTGGAAAGGTATATTAAATGTAGGCCTAATAGGCCTAACTCTACCCTGAGATAATAGACCCCAATGAGAATCTCAAAGACTTGGTCCCATTATGAAATGTCGGGAGATAATGAAGGAAATAACGATGTTACGACCAAAGAAAATAATATTCAGAGATGGGGGATGTCAATGCCCATAATGTAAATTTCATAATTCGCAGTCAAGGCACTCCGTTGACTATATCCAAAAGACTCCGTATGAATGAGAGATGATGCCGTCTAATGGAGCAAGCATCTGTCTGGCCATGATGTGCATTAAGCCCTACGTAACACAATTACGCCACTCTCTTTCTTCTCCCCGGCATTCACTCGATGCCGCGCCGGCAACACCGTGCAACATGTCAACAATAAGAAATGCTTTTTACATTCCTGTCTTTCACTATGATGAATGTGTCCACGAGAGAGCGGAATAATCTTGTCTCCCTGGTTTAAAATGACATCACTCAGAGCACCAAAGTAAAAGTGCCCCTTGTTATCATATACCCTACAGTGTGTATATCTGTATGTGTATGTACAGTGTAAAAATATCACAGGTTTACCAGTTGCCTTAGAATTCCAAGTTAATTGAAATCATTATTGCAACTTGTGTGAAGCTTGGACTTGCAGCTTTGTGTTCAAACAACACACACAACTCCACACAACTTTCAACAACGATTTAAATGAACCTGGAATTCTGAGTCAGTTGGTAAACTTGTGATTTCAAGTTCAGCCATGCTGATTTGTACATGTGTACAATGTATCAGCAGAATAAATTATCACAAGTTGTCATGTCTTATCACTGATATAATTTTTTACAGTGTATATCTGTGGAACCAGGGCCCTATTTCTCACCGGCTGACATGGTACTATATGATGGCTTCTGTCACAGGAGGTGATAATGAGTTCTGACGTCTCATCAGGAGCTCAGTGACACATAACGACAAATACACCAAAAGTTGCTTTTTTTGGTCAGGTTTGATTTGAACAGGCTGTGTGAATCGATAAACCATGTGAAAATGTGTCACTTTAAGGCCGGAGATTTGCTTGCTGTGCGCCCAAAACTATGCATGCAACCATGTGCGACCGAGTGCAAATGGAAGCACAAAGGGCTGGGATGGAAGTTCTGAAGAACGCCTAATGCGGGTTTGTCAATATTGCACCGTATGTGTCAGGTGTTCTCCCACCTAGCAAAAAGAAGATGCTGTGTAAAAAGTACTGTACAATCAGAATGACTACATGCTCATCTCTACAGGCAGAAAGCCCTAACTACTACTATGTGAAATCAAGTTCAGACTTTTAGCCAAGGCAGCATACAGATTAAACCAGAGAGAGTAAAGAGAGAGAGAGAGGTTCCATTGGGCCATTGTTTCCGGGTTCTATTATTGCAAGGGGGAGGGGGGGGATCCCCCTTTAGGCAGACCTAGGCAGACCTAAGGACTGTTCTATTCAATGCTAGGAGTATTATGACACGCCCCTTTAGGTAGACCGGAACCTGGTCATGTTAGGTGCCCATAGCAACCTATTACATTGGCATATCTCTATATACTTAAAGAATCTCTGTTTAAACCATGGCTGCCCATAATGGATATATGCCTATATAGCAGTGTAGTCACTTCATCAGAGTGATTACCTGAATGTTAATGTACAGTAAAGAAGACATTACAGCACACAGTACACTCAAAATGTCACCTCACACACTCTCAAGCAGACTGATAGACATAAAAGATGACGGAAAATCAAATTTGTCATCACCCACCCACACCAACACACTCATCCTATCCCATCCCAAAACACACACACACGCACGCACACACGCACGCACACACGCACGCACGCACACACGCACGCAGGCATGCACGCACACACAAACACACACAACAACACACACACACACCCGCATCCTTTCACACGATTCTAAGCAATCCAGCAGCAGCAGCCGCAGCAGCAATGGGCAGCAGCGTCAGGCAGCGACTGTAAGGCGAGCTTTATGGAAGGGCATGATGAATCCCCCCGCATCACACTCTTGAAGTGCCAATGAATATATATTACCCGGCAGCAGCGCATTCCAACACATCCCTAATGAGAGGCCCATTAGAGCATACGGCTACGTTTAGGAGCGAGTCCACCCAGGGCCCTGGCCAAGCAGGCGCCGGCCATCTATATCTCTCTAGCGCAGCCCTGTCAACCTCTCAGGGTCCCCTGTTGCTGACGGAGGGGCCGCCGGAGAGCAGGTGGAGTAGATGAGGAGAGGAGGAGCGGTGGAAGAGGAGAACAGAGAAGAGGGGAAGAGGAGAAGAGGAGCAGTTGAGGAGGAGAGTGACAGGGGAGATGGGAACAGGGGAGAGGGGAGCAGGGCAGGAGGAGAGCAGGGGAGAGGGGAGAAGAAGAGGAGCAGTTGAGGAGCAGAGTAAAGGGGAGAAGGGTGCAGGGGAGGGGAGGAGGAGAGGAGCAGGGGAGGAGGACTGGAAGGCAGCAGGGGACCTGAGGAGCAGTGGAGAAGGAGAAGAGGATTTGTGGAGGAGGGTAGGGGAGCAGGGAGAAAGATAGAAGAACAGCAAGGGGGGGAGATGAGAAGGAGAGCAGGGGATGAGGAGAGAAGGAGAGAGAGAGGGGGGAGCAGCAGAGGAGGAGAGCAGGAGAGAGAGAAGGGGGAGCAGAGCAGGAGAGCAGCCGCTGCTGCTGCTGTTGCTGTTGCTGGTTGTGCTGCTGACAAAGCAAACACTCAGCACCACTGATAGATGTCCCTGTGTGGGTGTGTACAGCGCTGTGTGCTTCTCTCTGTGTGGGTATGGGTGGTTGTGCTTGTGCGTTGGGTTGTGCGTCTGTGTGTTTAGGTGTTAGATGTGTGTGTGTGTGTGTGTGTGTGTGTGTGTGTGTGTGTGTGTGTGTGTGTGTGTGTGTGTGTGTGTGTGTGTGTGTGTGTGTGTGTGTGTGTGTGCGTGCGCGTGCGCGTGTGCGTGTGCGTGTTTGTGTGTGTGTGATGGGAAGATAGTGTATGTGTGTGTTTGGGGGGGGTGGCAATAGGAGGGAGGGAGAGAGAGAGAGAGAGAGAGAGAGAGAGAGAGAGAGAGAGAGAGAGAGAGAGAGAGAGAGAGAGAGAGAGAGAGAGAGAGAGAGAGAGAGAGAGAGAGAATGAAAAAATGTGTTGGGGGTAGTGTGTTGCAGGATGGATGGATGGATGGACAGAGTAGATCTGTATGCACAATAGTGTCCACAATGCATGTTTTGTATTATCATTTTATGCAAATGACTTAAATTGTGATTTATTGATCTAACTTATGATCCTGCTTATGAGGGGTACGGCATAGTTCTGCCCAATTAAGAAACAAATGGAAATATGTGATTTCAACTTTCTGGGTTTGATGGATAGTCATATTATTCAAAGATGGAAGCTGTAAACTTTACCTCTGATATTTCTGTCGGCAAGATGTACTATCAGGCATCGCGTGTGCGAGGAGGCGTTCGATCCCGGGCTTCATGTTTGCGTGATGTTGACATTTTCATGGGAGCCCACCCCGCCAAAGTCTTACCGTATGTGTGTCACTGTCGAGATACCTCTGCCACAAATCAGAAATTGCCTTCTCTATTATGCCGAGAGCCATTCATCAGCTTCCCGGAGAAATAAGTCACCTTGCAAACACACGTGTGGGGAGAAGAACAAAGAAGAAAAGTGGGGCTTGCATTCACAGTTTTCATTCTAGGCCCCGCACAATGGCGGCCTTTGGAGTAAATGAGCTTCATGTTTCAGGCATGACAAGTATAGCTCCCTCGCAAGATGTGTTCTCATTCTATGTAGCTATTGGTCATGTGTGTTCCTGTTGAAGGGCATCCATGCAAAGACATGTCACCATGGCAACTCATCTTCTTTCATCCTTTTCTTAGCCTAACTGTAAAGGATTTGATAAGTAGGAAGGAGGACAGGATGTATAAGGTAGATAAGCATCTTTATTTTCCACACGTAATTAAAACAAACACCACACAGCTGTTGTTTTTGTTTTGACATCAAGGTACTGAATGTACAAAAACGGAAAAACTCTAAAGACACATCACTTGGCTGCACATATATACTGCACTGTTAAGTTCTTTGCTGAACTAAGTATTGGGCCTATATCTCAGGGGTCTACTCAGTCTGTTGCAGTTCAGAAGGTCCAGGGTGTTTTTATACATCAAAGTCTAAAACCTACATTATTGAATAGCGTTATTATGAATAAAATGTAGGCCTATGTTTGTTATTCCATTCAATGCACATCTCTTTTCTGCTTGGCCCTCTCTTTGCTCTCTGGGCCATACTTCATTGCCATATGACCTGGGCTCTATACAGACTGCACCATCCGAAGAATCAATACCTGCAGAAAATAAATCAGCATTCGGACAGGATGCCAGCGCATTGCTCTTGCTCTCAAGCACTCTCTCTGTTATATTTACTAAAAAGAGAGAGAGAAGAAGGAGAGAGTGATGGAGATAGAGGGAGTATGTGTGCTGAAATACAGTAGGACCAGAATCAGGAGAAAGGCTGAGAGTAGTTAGGAGAGAGGAGACGGGATCGTCTTTCCTTCCCCCTACACCCTCCAATCACATCATCCGAATGTGCATTTCTACTGTACCACAACAAATCTGGCAAATAGTTTCCCTCAATGTCAGTAACCATGTGAGGGATAAGAAATTTGGGGTGGGTGGGTTACACATCACTGATTACTGATTATATGTTTCTTGAGGATGAAGATTCCTTTTGGCACATGTCCACGTTTCCCTATAACTTGTTTATAAGAACTATCGATTTGAGGCGTACACTTTCCCCTATATAACTTCTTTATAAGAACTATCGATTTGAGGCGTACAGTAGTTTGAAAATGTTTTGTGGTAGAATGTTTTCTCGCATGTTCTACATCTGCTGACATACTTTCTTTTTTCACTTTTACATTACAAGACAGGTTGATTCACAGAGTGCAAGTGTAGCTATTTCCTAGCGCTCTTCAATTTCCTCTACTCAACTCATTTCAAAAAGTAGCGGTGCAGTTTCTCAAGTCCATCAATCTCATAGCACCTGATATGCTCTATCTTCCTCTTGATCAGTGACTTTTTCGACTTGACGACCTGCTTAAACTTGCATCAGCTCTTCTTTTAGCTTTGTACATGCATGCATATTCATGCAGAAATGAACTTTCAGAGATGCATGAGCAATCATGATATGCATACCAACACTTGCACATAGCTGACACTGTCATAAAAAGTGACTTACTCTAGGCTATGTACATGGACAATCCAATGTGCCTTGCTCAAGGGCAAAAGTTTCAATCGTAGGCACTGTCAAACTGAGGAATGTAGATGTTGCTCCTCAGGTGTGCGCCCAATAAAAGTCATAGATTGTGTTGAAAAAGAAGAAGAAAAAATGTTTGCTCCTTCTCTTGACTAATATGTTTAATGTACAGTAGCCTCTTACTGCAGATGGGTCCGGTGACAGGCCTATTCATCCTATGCTGAAAACACTCAAATACATCAAAAGGACATTGCAATGACAATGCTGAGCCTTAAGTAACTGATTAAGACTTGTTCATTATCATTTTTGGTGACAATACGGTTATAAGAGTTCTGCACCAAGGAGTTAAGATTGTAATGTCAAGGTTACATGGATGTTGTTTATTCTGAAGCAGTCCTCTGCCTGTATGAGGATGTCCAAAATGAATATATTTGCTCAAGGGCATTTCAGCCATAGATGAGAATACAGGCAAGCTAGTTAGTTAGCTACTCCCAAAGACAAATTCTTCGTACCGCGGACCACAGCATCTTTGGTCCTATCTTGGCCCGATCCTGAACAACAACTCCCTTACCATTAGTCAACAGAAAAATGGGAAGATATCCGTAGCCTTACAGAAAAATCATTCAAAAACCTGAATCCACTGTCACTTATTCTGTGGCATCCTCCAAAAGTATTTGATCCCTTGCGGATTTTGTTGGTTTGCCCACTAATAAAGACATGATCAGTCTTTAATGTTAATGAAAATATGTATTCTAACTAATATGGAGAGACAGAATATCAAAAAGAAAATCCAGAAATTAACTCTAAAGAATATATATGAATTGATTTATATTTCATTGAGGGAAATAAGTATTTGATCCCCTGCCAACCATTAAGAGTTCTGATCCCGCAGATCAAATGGCACTTCCAATCAACTTGTTATCTGAATTGAACACACCTGTTAATAGTAACCTGCAAAAAAAGACACAATGAATCTGCAGAATCAGTCCATAGAATCAGTCAATCAATCAAACTGAACTCGCCAACATGGGACAGACCAAAAAGCTGTCAAAGGATGTAGGGGACAAGATTTTAGAACTCAACAAGGCTGAAATGGACTCCTGCATATTAGTGAGCAAACTGTTGGTGCATTTCTTCCCAATTTTAGGACATACAAAATGATCATCACTCATCAATCTTAGGCCTGTCTGTGGTTCCATACAAGATTTGACCTTGTGGGAATTTAATAACCAGAAAAAAAGGAGATAAAGCACCCTAAAACTGTATGGGAGGAGCTAGGAAATGATCTCAAGGCAGCTGGGGCCTCAATCACTAAGAAAACTATTGGAAACACTTAATACCACAGCGGATTAAAATCCTGCCGTGCATGTATGGTACCCCTTCGTCAGAAGGAACCTGTTCAGGCTCACCTGAGGTTTGCCAATGAACATCAAACTGGATTAGGATATGATTGGGAGGTGCTGGAATCAGATGACACCAAAATCAAACTGTTTGGCATTAACACAACTCGATGTGTTTGAAGGAAGGGAAATGCTGTCTATGATCCCAAGAACAACTCCTTCTTCAACATCATACATGAAAGTGGTAACATTATGTTTTGAGGTTGTTTGTCTGGCCAAGACACAGGACAACTTCACATCGTCAAAAAATGGATGGAGGGAGACATATAAACATACAATGCTGCATGCCAACCTCTTTCCCACCACCACTAGACTGAAGGTGGGTCATGGATTGGCCGCCCAATAGGATAATAATCCATAACATACAGCCCAAGCAACGAAGGAGTAGCTCAAGCAGAAGCACATTAAGGTCATGAAGTGGCTTAGACAGTTTCCAAACATTAACCCTATAATAATCCTGTGAAGGGAACAGAAACTCCCATTTGCCAAGCAACAGTCATACAACTTAAACTTTCTAATATATCCACCAAATTTGTCATTAACTGAAAGAAACATCTGACCTCTGTACGAGAAAACAAGGGCTTTGCCACCAAGTATTTGGTCTTCTTTGACTAGAGGGGTCAAATACTTAATTTCCTCAATGGAATACAAATCAATTAAAATATATTCTTCAAAGTCATTTTCTGGATTTTCTTTTTGATATTCTTTTTCCCCATATTAGAATACATTTTATCATTAATATTGTAGAATGATCATGTCTTTATTAGTGGGCAAACCAACAAAATCAGCAAGGGATCAAATACTTATTCTCCTCACTGTATCTAGCGTACATCATTCGTCAAAGAGAGAGGGAGAGAGAGAGGGAAAGAGAGAGGGGGGGGGGCAAAAACACAGACAGAGACTGAGTTAGAGAGTGGAAGGGGTAGTGGCTATTACAACCTCAAATGTTTCATTAAAATGAGCAGAGTGGAAGTGCTTAGAGAAAGAAAGTATGTGTGGCTCTAACCCTGGGCCAAGCTGCTGTAAGTAATGGTCCTGTCTTCAGACAGCCCAGGGATGCCTTGTTATGACTGTACTAGCTTACACTGAAGAGACTCACATTCAGACCGCACACTCTTGCACGCACAAAGGCACGCAAACCACACACACGGGTACACAGGCGCACGCACACGCACCCATACACGCACACACCCACACACCCACGCGCACATAAGCACACGCACGCACACACACACACACACACACACACACACACACACACACACTCACACTCAAACGCACACGCACACGCACACGCACACACACACACACACACACACACACACACACACACTTGCTTTTAATCACGACTCTCTACTGTGACAAACAGGGGGGTGGGAACCCCAGAACTGTCAGACCCTCAATATTCAGGGCTTAAGCCCACAGTGCCCATGGCAGTATGGACAGTATCAACAACTTCAACAGACTTATTCAGTGTGTGTGTGTGTGTGTGTGTGTGTGTGTGTGTGTGTGATCTGGAGAAGCTAATACATGCCTTTATTTCTAGTAAAGTTGATTACTGTAACAGTCTTTTTACTGGCCTCCCCAATAAAACCATTAAACAGCTTCAACTTGTACAAAACGCAGCTGCAAGGGTTCTTACAAAGACAAGGAAGTTCGACCACATTACTCCAATTTTAAGATCGCTGCATTGGCTCCCAGTAAGCTACAGAATTGATTTTAAGGCTATGCTACTTGTGTTTAAATCACTAAATGGAATGGGACCCACATATCTACTGGATATGTTTCAGCTGTATGCACCAACTAGGTCACTAAGGTCAACGGAGAAGAATTTGCTGGTGATTCCAAAAGTCAAAACAAAGTGTGGAGAGGCAGCCTTTAGCTTCTATGCTTCAAAGCTTTGGAACCAGCTTCCAGATGACATAAAAAATGCACCCACTATTGATAGCTTTAAATCTAGACTCAAGACAAAGCTGTTCTCAGATGCTTTCCCCTAGCTTAAATTACTTATTCTTATTATTTTTATTTTTTATTTAATTTGTTTTATTTTATTTTATTTTATTATTATTTTTACCTTATGTTTTATCTTAATGTTTTTAAATGCTTTTTGACTCTAATTCATTTCCTTCTTTCTTCCCTGTTTCCTTTCATTTACATTTGTGAACTTTGTGAAGCACATTGAGTTGCACCTGTGTATGAAATGCGCTATATAAATAAACTTGCCTTGCCTTGCCTTGCCTTGCCTTGCCTTGCCTTGCCTTGTGTGTGTGTGTGTGTGTGTGTGTGTGTGTGTGTGTGTGTGTGTGTGTGTGTGTGAGAGAGAGAGAGAGAGAGAGAGAGAGGGGGGGGGGGAGCTCAGGAGTGTGTGCGCATGGGGTGTGTGTGTGTGTGTGTGTGTGTGTGTGTGTGTGTGTGTGTGTGTGTGTGTGTGTGTGTGTGTGTGTGTGTGTGTGTGTGTGTGTGTGTGTAGCATACATCATATATCTACTACTAACCTCGGGGCTTCCACCTTTGTAGCATCTGCTTTGCCTATAAAGCCAGACTGAAATAAGCTCCTTTTTAATCCACAAACCTGCATAGATTTCCATATTTTCCCATGTGAGGTTTAAACACGGATACTTGTCAGCATTAACTTGACATCCTAATGGTCTGTTCTCATATCTTTGCCCATGTGGGATGTTTTGATATGTTCTGTTTATTCTGAGGAAGTGTGTGTGTGTGTGTGTGTGTGTGTGTGTGTGTGTGTGTGTGTGTGTGTGTGTGTGTGTGTGTGTGTGTGTGTGTGTGTGTGTGTGTGTGTGTGTGTGTGTGTGTGTGTGTGTGTGTGTGTGTGTGTGTGTGTGTGAGAGAGAGAGAGAGAGAGAGAAGAGAGAGAGAGAGAGAGAGAGAGAGAGAGAGAGAGAGAGAGAGAGAGAGAGAATTATAAAGAGGATGTAAGTCCTTTTTGATGCTGCGTCCACATTGCCCAAACAAACACCGATTTTAAAGCTGACAGTTTCCCGAAACTTAAGTACGCCAAAGGCCAGGTTTTTTTTTTACTGTTTAGGCAATTACTGACAAACTCTTTTTTTTCCCAACAAGCTGTCATACAACAAAAAAATACAGACACTGACTGATGCACACTGATCAAACTGTTGGTGTTTGCTGTTGGCATTTGTTGGCACAGTGCAGACTTCAATGATTTGTTTGTCCTATATGCCTTCTTTTTTGCCCAACAGAGTCATTCTAATTCAGGGTCTCTTTCATTCCTTGTTGATGTCATTAGTACTTTGTCAGACATTGTTTTTGCTTGAAAAGAAGTTGATTAATCACGACTTAACATGCCTATGCGTAAATGAGGTATGGATGGGTAGAAGAAGACCACTTCTGAAGGTTTGAACATAAACATTATGGAATTACATTAAACAGTATGGATTCCAGAATATACTAGGTAGAGCTTCCATGAGCACTGGTTGAGAAATTACATATTCACATGTGCTTTGTGGATCTTTAATGCTTTGATCATGTTTTAATGACAGTTAAGGGTTAATTTTAGCATTGCAATGTAAGGCTGCAAAAATAAACATCGTAATGCGATTGTCCAGAACATAAACTTTATATGAATCGTATCCTACTCCTATATTGCAAAAGAGCTAGTCATGCTTCAACTCATATGTAGGCCACAGACCACTGTGTATCGTCCGCATTTAATGTGTTTATTTCATCTTTTTTAAAAATAGGATTATTTTTTTCTTTATTCTCCACAGACGTTAAGAGAAATCTTTCCTCAGCAGAGAGTTCAAAAAAGGTTGGTGAAAATAAAGAAATTAAATCCTTCAGGGATTTCCATGTACTTTTTTCCTAGATTTAACCAACTAGGGAGTTTACATCCCCACAATGAACCAACCTGAATGTGTTTCACAATGTGAAATGTGAGAGGAAGACATAGATGCAATTATTTTTAGGATAGATATTCAACTAAGAGGGCAGAATATGAAAGGTAGCCTCAACAAAAAACAACATGCACCATATCTGTAGCTGCATCTGTCCCTGGCCGTGGAGGACACATCTGTGCATGGCTGAGTCAAACTCCTCAGCCCCTGGCTTTGAAAAGAGATATGGCTCAAGTAGAACCAAACATCTCACTTCTGCATTCTGAGAACAGCTCAAAAGAGCACCAGGGGTGTCTGAGTGCTTGCTAGAGACTGAGTCACAGATCTGAAGGCAGCCCACAGGCTGCTTTTGGGTCAAAAGGCCTGTCAAGGTTCTGAGTCACCATGGCACCCAGGGTTACGGCAACAAAGGGAATAGGCAGCGACAAGACGGCAGCGGACAGGAAGCAGAGGGCAAACCCTGGAGGACCTCCCGCAATAGCTGATTTGGTCATGTTTTGTGATATAACAATATATATTATCTGATAAAAGGGGGCAATGACCATGTAGGTCTATGTAACTATGGTAGCCTTGGGGACAGCAGGCACGCATATGCTTAATGTTAAATATTTGTGTCTGTTTACATTGTTTCTCCAATTAAAATAATTCTCAAAACACCTCTCCCATGCCTGCACATATTTTCTTGACATGTGGGGGATGAAATGTTTCATCTTAAGAAAACAACCAGAAAAACAATATCAAGGCTACGTCATGCAGTACTAAATATAAAGATCTAAAAGCTGTTGTCAAAAAGGCAAATAGGTGACAAAACACTTAATCAATTTTAACAGCTGGAAAACAACACTGGAGGCCCCTATCTAGCCCCCTTCAGGGAACACAATACATAGAAAAGCACGATTACCATAAAAATACACAACACACAAATTACACTTACAGTAAATTACATAGACATATTACTTTAAGGTGTACCATTAGTAGGATCTTATCTATAATTTTCACAACCCGATGCAGCAGCAGCAACCGGTACCTGGTTCATCCACAGAAGCATATTGCACATACTGTAGTATGTGTATGTTGTGATGGTTCCTTCGAGACGATAATTAATGCCGCACACGAGGGGAGAAGCCATTGCCCATTCCCCTTTGGCTTGGCTCCCTCCTGCAGCGAGCGGCGAACACAGGCGAGGAACTCTTAATCAATGTAAAACAAGCGTGCCGCATCCTCTGATTGGTTTAGCAAGGGGCCCATCCCTGTCTGCTGTCACTGCTCGTTTCACACCTGCTGGATTTTTATGGCAGCTGACAGCGGGAAGATTTGACTCAGACCAAACAAGCAGATGTCTGTCCCTGTCTTTCCGCCGCGGAGCTGAGGCACTTGGCTGGCAGGTTTTTTTGTTTTTTTTTGCGCGTGTATGTGATGAGAATCGAAACGAGTCGCAATTATGTGCGTGCACAGTTTCATGTTTTGGCATTTTGGTATATATGCTGTGACTGGCTGTCTTGACGCAATAAAAGTATGATCACATGCATGCCAAGAGAGTGTGTGATACACGGAAAGGCTTTCCCCCACTGGTGGTGAAGATCAGGCAAATTAAAGTATCCTCTTTGGATGCCTTTTATACTGAGCGAAGAAACAGGGAAAAAAGGGTCACATTAACCCCTTCATTTCCAAGCCCCGTTTTTTTCTTAATGAGCACCTTGCTCTTACTGCTTTTTCCTACAGCTTTTAAAGGCTAACGATCAAAAGCTTATTCTGAATTCCACCAGGAGGATGAGCCGCAGATTGCGTTGAACGCGTTTCAGTTACTATCCTGTCATCTAAGCTGTAATGGATTATCTATGTAGTTAATTTAATATCGAGGTAGTGTTTCCGTAATTGGGGTGATGTGCTTGTACGGAGTCAAAGCTGGAGGAGTTCTTAAAGAACAAGGACAGGATCAAGCATTTGGCTAATCTGCAGTTAATGGAAGAGATATATTCTGCTCCATGTTCTGGCTGTTTGCTTCAACTCACATGAACCAGAGATGTATAATCTTCTCCGCGCTTTGATCAGATCTCCAGCACCTATTAGCAACTTGGAGAAAGAAGCAGTGATTCAGTGTCTTGTAAAATGCATGCAGCGACCTTGGACAAAGCGACTTGTATGGGAAGTCTCCAAGTGAAAAGTAGAAGGTGCGAGGAGTTGGAGCCTTTTCAGGATAGACATTATCCCGCAGCAGGGACACTCAAAACAACAAGAGGGACACGAAGAAGAACATGAAAGCAAATTTTACAAAGGAATGGTGTTTTACAACCAAGACCTGTGCCAACCTGTTGTTGCGAGGTGCTGCTTTCGTTTGTGGTGGAGAAATATTTAATAATGACTGATTAATCAGGCCTATCGCAGAGGTCCTCTATGTTATTTATTTATATTGAAGGAACAGATGGTGACTGAGAGAAACACAGTCTCGTTAGGGGGGCCCGCAAATACACACACACGCGCATGGCCGCACGCACGCACACACGCACGGACACACACACGCACACACACACACACACACACACACACACACACACACACACACACACACACACACACACACACACACACACACACACACACACACACACACACACACACACACACACACACACACGTACATGCACACACATACACACACACACACACACACACACACACGCACACACACAACCCTATGAGTTTTTTGGCAAAGGCCCTCTGACCTTCTGTCCTGTCTGCTGGCCCTGTGCGCACTTCACAGCGACGTGCCATGCTGCACACATTTGAAGAAGCCTGCGAGTTAGCTGCTAATTTATCTATCATGAATCAAATTGTAGAACACTTCCACCAAAGCTTTAATTGATTAAGTTTGATTCAGGGTTATATGGCAGTGTTTTTGGCTCTTAATAATTTTCATTTCAATAATTGAAATAATCTAACTTAGGATTCATTGTGACTCGGAGTACTGAAAAATATCAGATGTCAGATGTTGCTTGCATTAGCTGGGCATATGTTGACTATCAAATCACTACATCAGTGAAAATCCCAAGCATATTTATTTCACTGGCATTTGTCCTCTTTTTGTCTGCATGTGTGTGGGACTTCTTAGATCATTTCCTCGGTTTCAGTTGCGTGTCGGAGTTTCTCACATGATCAAACAGTGACTGCTAAGAGGCTGAATGACAGGCTTCTTATGAATCAGCTCAGACCATGTGTGTGAGGTAAGAGCCTTTTGGCAAGACAGATGCTGGATTTCCCCCCCCCCCCTCTCTCTCTCTCTCTCACACACACACACACACACACACACACACACACACACACACACACACACACACACACACACACACACACACACACACACACACACACACACACCACACACACAC
Organism: Engraulis encrasicolus; assembly: GCF_034702125.1. NCBI lineage: Eukaryota > Metazoa > Chordata > Actinopteri > Clupeiformes > Engraulidae > Engraulis > Engraulis encrasicolus. The sequence continues at coordinate 6,065,419 of NC_085860.1, forward strand.
ACACACACACACACACACACACACACACACACACACACACACACACACACTCAAGCGCTCACAGAATCCCCCCAAAGCCCCCATTAAAACAAGTCTGCTAGGCTACACCCTGTGAGGATGGCTCCCTCTGACTGCTCCAGTGCACATCATGCAAACAGCCACACACACACACGCACACACATGCACACACACACACACACAAGCACACGCACACGCACACGCACACGCACACACGCACACGCACACGCAAACACACACACACACACACACACACACACACACACACACACACACACACACACACACACACACACACACACACACACACACACACACACACACACACACACACACACACACACACACACACACACACACACACACACACACTCAGATTCACCAACACTCACCTTAATAGAAACATGCACAGTAGTGCATGCTTTAATAATGGAAGAAGTGCTTTCATGGTCTTACAAGGTCTGACACATTGCCCTGTCCTTGTTCAACTTGTCAGGCTATCTTTGTTTTTGCTTAAAGCTGCTCCAAAAATAGCTTCATTCAAAGTGATTTTATGAAGAGTAGCCTACTAAAATGGCAGTACAGGTTGTTTAAAAGACAGGATTAGATTTAAGTGGTCCATATCAGTATGTCTGTACATAGGCTACAGAGCTCTGTAGGACTTAAAGTGCAACAACATGTGACATTAGGTATCTTTGGTAAGAATTTAGCCCTAACATCAAGGCATATAGCCGTGTACATAGTTGTTACACACTTTGAGCAATGAATTTGAGCAATGAATTAGTATTACTGAATCCTCACAGCTTCTTGTATGTAATGCTGTAGGTAGGCCTACATTATTAATTTTCGTTTTTGATGTCTTTAGACATATGATAACAGTGAATTACTGTGAAAAGTGAATCACTACTTTATGGCAAAACCAAATTCTGTCTACTTCGATATAAACATACTGACCTAATAGCTTAGTTTCTTTATGTGTCATTTTTTGTTGAAATATGTCAGGCAGTAGTTGTGTAGGCCTGTTAGTGAACATTATTACATGGTTCAACGTCATTCTGTACATTGCGGCATTCACTTGAATGGGGCCCCACAACTTTGCACATCTGTTATAACAGTCCGCTGCCAATGGCAACGGACAGAACGTCTGTTACCTAGCTACTTCAGCTGATTTTGATACTTGGAAAACTACTGATCTTCGCAAAATGCGCAGTCTCCAGATTATAATCATTATGTTTATAATTATTATGTTTACAGGATATGTGTTCACTCTGTATTCATTTTGGCAACCAATGGTTCAGAGACCTCTAACCGTGATAAGTAGATGACCATGTGCCTTTGCAGTGCCTTAGCAACCTTCTTTCTCCTCACCACAACATTTCCCTCCATGCCTGTACTCTGTCTATGGCAGCTGGTACCTTCCTGCTCACTACACTGCACTGCACAGCACTGAGTTAAGCATTTTATGAGGAAAAAAAAAGATCAGCTTCCAGGAAAACAGGGTCTGTCTTTATAAGAGATTAAAAAAACACTTCATTGTGCTCTGCGGTATTTTTTTTATGGCGTGGGGCAGGGTGCCAAGCCAGGGGAGGGTACCACGCCTGAAATCATTGGAGTTGAATGGGCACCCCGCCTGCCACCCATACTGGGTCTTTATGGCTCATTCATATGCGGCCCGGCTCCCCCTCCTCGTGTGTGTATGTGTGACCAGAGGTGCCGTCAGGGGGGGGGGGCAAAGGGGACAGTTGTCCCAGAGCCCAGGGAGAGAGGGGCCCAGAATTAGGTCCTCATTACATTGTATCGATGGGGTTGCAGAGATGACTTTGTCCTGGGCCCGGCCAAAGCTGTCAGCGCCCCTGTGTGTGCGTGTGTGCGTGTGTGCGTGTGTGTGTGTGTGTGTGTGTGTGTGTGTGTGTGTGTGTGTGTGTGTGTGTGTGTGTGTGTGTGTGTGTGTGTGTGTGTGTGTGTGTGTGTGTGTGTGTGTGTGTGTCACAACAATAGAATAGAATGAAAGAGAGACAGAGAGAGGAGAGAGAGCCAGCTTATTACATCTTCTCTTCTCTTCTTGATATAATGGGCCAACCTTTCCGCCCCCTATCTTCATCTTCCTCTGTTTCCTGCGCTTAGTGCTTTGTGGCGCAACATGCTCTGCAAATGTCACATACCGTATACACAACGACAACATACAGGGGCATACAAACACATGTTTGTGCACTAACAGACAAACGCAGACACAGTCACACACTGCCACACAACACAATTACACGAACGGACACACACGCAGGCACGCACACACACACAAAATACATTTACAAACACACTACAGCGACACAGGCCCTTAACAACACACATTAGTGACACAGATACCCAAGCAAACAAACGTTACCGGAATCATACAACTACTGCCAAGGTAACAATAAATGATTACATTGAGTCACATTCATGAAAAGTGGTAACACAGAAATTGTAGGCATTGGAGCTCTGCTTTGCTCTTTGTCAACAGTTGCCAAGGGTGCCCAACAGATGGACCCCATTAACTGGACCCTGGGCTGGGCGCTTACTGATTGGCTGGCTTTGACCTTTCCGCTGACTAGGCTCTAGAATGGGCCCCCGAGAGCAGCACGCCTCCCTGGATCACTGCCCACACTGTCCGGCGGCCATTTCTACCATGATTTCTCTCTCTCTCTCTCTCTCTCTCTCTCTCTCTCTCTCTCTCTCTCTCTCTCTGGTGTGGTAGCCAAGGTATCATTTAGATAGCCTACCTTGCAGCTACTGATCAGAATAATGAGCAAGGACAAGCAGTGACTTATCAGAGGGTTTGATGTTACAAGGTGTAGTAAAGACAGGTCCAATTAGTTTCTTAAAAAATGCCTTTTATTAACTCTTGATTTGCAAACTATACAGTCCCACCCTGCAGTATTGGTACCTCTTATTTTTTATTTTTTTAAATGTGTAATATACACAACCTATACCATCATGATAATTTAAGTGGAGGCCTGAAGATACTTAGATAATAGGCCTACATTTTTTCCCAAAAAAATATTTTGTAATTTCAAAGAAATGCAGCAAGTGCATGTGCAGCAAATTTGACATCCTCTTTAGTATTTTTGCACACCCTTAGACAGCAATGACAGCCTCCAAATGCTTCCCGTATTCATCAATGAGGTTCTTGCACTTTTCTGGTGGTTTGCAAGTGTCAGTGTAATAAACAGTTAAATTTTGTTCATTTTAATAATTTTGTATTCCATTGCAATTAATTCAGTTTATTTCTATTCAATTAATTTCAGCTAAAACATATTCTACTCTATCATGGGCTATTTTACAACAGATCATATTTCAAGGTCTACCTTTGTTGTTTCATTTTCATGTTCAGCTATAGTAAAACAATTTGCACCACAGTACAGTCTCTACTGTACAACCCCTCTGGATCGCCAGTGT
>NC_085860.1:6071371-6091371 GCF_034702125.1 Engraulis encrasicolus
ACATGGCATCCCATCCCAGGCCCCTGCACAGTAATAAGATGACTGCACATATGGCAGTGCCACACAACCGCAGGCCCCCATGGATGAGGGGCCTGAGAAAGACAGCTTGCTCCCCCTCCCCCATCCTTCAAGCCTCTGCCAGTCTCAGCTCTGAATGAGGACACCTAATGTGGCACCTTGTGTCTTGGAACAGACACACTCAGACATGCACGCGCGCGCGCGCACACACACACACACACACACACACACACACACACACACACACACACACACACACACACACACACGTGTGCGCGCGCACACACACACACACACACACACACACACACACACACACACACACACACACACACACACACACACACACACACACACACACACACACACACACACACACACACACACACACACACAAAAACTGGAACACCCACAAATACACACACTCATGGACACACGCACGCACGCACACACATACAGTACTCTAGTAATTCTCCTGAATTACTTTTCATTTACTTGTGCCCTATAACCATTTGCTTCTTTGTCAATGGCCACTGAGGACAGCATGCGGTAAAGAGCAATATGCGGGGGTTGCCACGGCCACTGCTTTGAAAGTGTGTAACTCCTGCGCACATCCGCTCATGGACTATAGCTTGGTCGTGACGCACAGATGCTAAGAGAGAAGGGTAAAGACTAAAGGAAGAATAAAATATCTTTAGGAGAGAGAGAGAGGCTCCAGTACTGTTTTCATTTAAACTGCATACCATGTTTAACCACAACTATCGATCCATTTGCATTACACTGTCAGCTTTCAAAGACCATTCAAAGCATCAGAAATTCACCACCTCAATCACACGGATCTGAGTGGGGAATTCTCCCTCAATTAAGAAGCTGGAGCCACTAGCACATGAAATACAATACCAGTGGGGAGTTGGGGGAATCATGAAAAAGCAAATCATTCAGTGTTGATGATACTCCAGGATGTTTGACACAAGACCCTATTTCCTAGTTATTCCTAGTATTCGAGACGAGTGGAGACACTTTTGATATTCCCAGCAGTCCTTGTAATTCTGGAGGTCGCTGGTGCTGGGCTAGCGCAAGAGAATTGCCTTTTGTAGCCTCACATTACAGTAAAATGGTATTATACTCAGTCCACAAAACCCAAGAAAGCATCAATTATTATGCCAGACTCTTGATGTAAGTGTTTGTGTTGACAGAATACTGATTGAAATGAGACTAACCTTGTATGGATCAACTGTCGCATGTTGAGGGACTATTTTCTGAGCAACAGCAGAATTTTAGGTTGGTAGTTGTGATGTAACCAACTCACTTCAATAGGGAACCACCGGACACAATGCAATAGCTAGCTCTAGCTCCACTGGCTTTCGATTGATGGATTAAAAACTCACAAAGTCGTGACATGGTAAATCGTTGTGCATAATACCGCAACTGGTCGACAAGTACCAATTCCAACCATAACCCTCCTAACCGAAAAGTTTTCACTACTTTCCACTGGGAGATATTGAAAGAACGGAACTCAACAGAATGTCTGCTACTGCTGCTCTGATATAAATACAAGGTTGGTTTATCGCTAAAATCACTCGATCGCCACATTCATATCGACAGTCTAGCATAGTAAATTTATTTGCTTCTGGCACTTTGTGGACTGAGTATAATACCATTGTAATGACAGGCTTCACAAGTGCTGTTCACTTGCGTTAGCCTAGCATCAGCAACCCTTCAAATTACAAGGACTGCTGGGAATATGAAAAATACTCTGACTAACTAGGAAATAGGGTCTTATGTAAAAAATCTCAGAGTATCAATTTAAGGGCAAGGTCTTTGCAATGTAAATGTAAACAAGATATTCTGTTCGCAGCAATAGCCTACTGCTATCTACTTTAAGATTATATAGTAATGGAAAAAAATAAACCTCATATATAAGTAAGGTGAACAGTCCTCAGAGATGAAAATTTGGGACATTTTTCTTTAGAACCGAGTAATAGCCTATATTCACCTGAAGAATAAGAACCATTGTTGTATGTGAAATTTGTAGATAAATGTGGATGTCTTGTATTTTGCCTGGTACAGAAAATCAAAATTGGTGACTGTCCCTGGAAAATGGCCACATCTGACCACTCCACATATCTGACAGACAGCAGGTTTTGAGGAATGTCACGCAAGAAATGGCAGCTTTGAAAGGAATGGTTGGCATGGCTGCACCCTCTGAACTGACACACACATACACACAAAGGAGATGTCTTCGCTTCAGGCTGTTTGTCCAGACCCGGACTCTAAAAACGTCTGTCAAGAGTGATGGTAGTACTTTTCAAAAGATGCATTACAGCTGCCAGTAACCAAGACAGAAGACCATGCCATTGCTAGAGTGCATCAGTCTCTGACAGATATTCTTGGAAACATCCCAAGCAGCATTTAGGACTTTTGTGTAAATGTTTATGCTTAGCTTGTAGTAAGCCTACAGTATGGAATGCTTCCATAATACATTTAAGAATGTTAGCATGTTCAACTAACTTAGTGTTTCTCAACAGGGCTCTACAGCCCCCCAAGGGGCGTCTTGGAGCCCTATGGGGGGCATTGAGAAGGATATAGCTCAGAGGGGACGAAGCTTTGTTGTTATTGGGGGCACTAGTCCATTTAATTTTAAATACTAAGGGCTGGCAGACTGAGTGATGAGTATGTCAAGGGGGCATTGGCTGGCTTATGATGAGGTCCAGGAGGCATACATTCAAAAAAGGTTAAGAGCTACTGGAATATACCTGATTTGTAGCTTAGAGTTTTTATATTTGGTATTGGGGTATTTTTGTTGAATACATGGTTTCACGTTCCTCACTTATTATATTAACCATGCCTTACTCCCTAACTATAACTTCAGCAAGACACAGAGTTTCAATCTTTTGCCTTGTAGTGTTGTCAGCATCTCTACACATAGGCTATACAGTAGGACTATCTTTAGGACAATTGAAAAAAAAATGCAAGACAACTGATTCCACACTGAGTTGACAGAAAGGACATTTTACTGACACCAGCCCCCGGCCTACCCACAATGCACCACCAGGAGTGTATATCAGGATGGCTCAGAGAGCTTAACAACCTGCATACACCTCTTCTCCACTACCCACTGGTGCCACTCTCAGCTTGATGGTGTATGGCAGGCCACCTCACTGCCAGCCACAGTAAGCCCGACGCTATTGGCAGGTAGCTAGCTACCTACCTCCAGTGCCCTCATACAACGCTCTGACTCGACACACTAACTACACCATACTACAGTGGGGTTATGTTTTTTTGTTCTCAACCTCGCTCACTAAAAAAGGAAACGTAAGCAATAGGGAAAAAAACCTTGAGCATACAGAATAGTAAATATGTCTTCCTTCTACCTTCTTCTACCTTAGAGACTGATTCTGCCTTACCGTGCGGTCACACCGCGGTCGTTCAACGCTTGGAAAGATGCGGAAGTAGTTGACTTTGTATGGGAGAGGAGGTGGCAGAAGTGTGAAAAGCAGCAAAGCGTTTCTAGAGGCAAGGGCGTCAAAAGCCGAGGGCGTCAAAAGTTGAACTTCATCTAAAAATATGTAATGAGCTCGGCGGCAGCAGGCGGAAGCCAATGGAATGTTCACATTTTTCTAAACACGAGCTTCGGTTGGTCGAGATTCCTGGTCAAACGCTTCAGATTTAATCGTTTGCTGCATTCAACGCCCCTGACCTGTGCTTTCCAGGCAGGAGTCAGCAGCGTTTTAGCTCTTTCAACGCCGGCGGTGTGATCGCGGCATTAGAGTAGGTCGACCACTCAGTCCAATAATGGCTAACATATATTGTCCCTCATGCCTGGTACACAACCAACCTACATTACTCTACAACTACACTGCAATAATCTTTCTGAAGCACGAGGGAGTTTGACCTAAAATGTGAAGAGAAGTGAAAACTCTGAAACAGCTGTGTTTCCATGGTTATGGTTTATGTTTCGCAGAAGCTGTCAAATCAAATGAATTATACTGGAGGGTTAACACATGGATCTTCAAGGTTATCTTACAACAGTGTTTCTCAACTTTTTTGTCTTGTGCACCCCCTAAGCCTTTTTGTCATACCATGAGTACCCCCTCACCACCTATTCCTCTCTCTCAGTGTGATGCTGCATACATTCACTATTAATATATTGTTTCCACATACCAATTGCAGTGTATTTGCACAGGCACTAGCTGACCAGGGAAAACTTCTAAATGTGCTGAACAGTCAGAAGAGCACAACCATTCGGTTCCATATCTGTCCAAAGGCAAATGAACATTGACTGGGGAAAATTAAAGCATATGCATTACACAATTTGCAATATTTCACAGTCGACTGTTCTCTTTTTACAATCCTGCTCGAACAGATAAGACACTAACCAGATCTTGAAGTTAATGTTTAAACGTTAACATTGTCCTCTGGTTGGTTCTGATGTAAGTATTTTGATGTCTCCATGTAGTTAAACCAAAATACTTTTGGTTCGGCTATTACTGTAATGTGTACGTGCACATGCATCTACTCATAAAAAACCCTCAAGATTTTACTTTTGGTGCACTGCTTATGAGTCTTGTATTCGCAATGCTCGTATTGTATTGTAAACAATTGCATGAGACTAGGCTGTCCAAGCAGCATGGCCACAGCCAAGCCAGCCCTTGACACATGGTCCCCTCTCCATGGCAAACAGCTAGAGTTTTCCAAGCCCAAATGGCCAAGTGGCCTGACACAGGGCTTTGCGGTTAGTACAACGCATGGTGGAATATGGATAACAAGACAAAATGACAACATACAGTAAAGCACACCAACACACAGTACAACACACCAATTATTTTAACATGTAGGCCTATGTATGTATGTACTCTGTGTGTGTGTGTATGTACTCTGTGTGTGTGTGTGTGTGTGTGTGTGTGTGTGTGTGTGTGTGTGTGTGTGTGTGTGTGTGTGTGTGTGTGTGTGTGTGTGTGTGTGTGTGTGTGTGTGTGTGTGTGTGTGTGTGTGTGTGTGTGTGTGTGTGTGTGTGTGTGTGTGTGTGTGTGCGCGCGCGTGTGTGCGTGAGTAAATTGGGCCATGTTGGGCAATTCACTATATGCAAACAAAGTGGCCCAATTTACCTGAATTCACCCATATGTATGTATGCATGTATATATATAGTGTATGTGCATGTAATGTATGAGAGAGCTACTGTACTGCTCATGTATGTCCTTAAAAGTATGCAATACATGTATATCTCACACATACAGTACTTCACAACCATAGATAGTAGTGAAAAGCTAGAAGTGAAAACAGCAAACATTTTCACCATCCCATACGCAAACCCACAAACCAAATACTACTGGAAAAGGAGGACAAGGGATGAAAAAAAAGCTACACCTACATTAAAGTAATCCTGGAATTAAAGTCCTCCACTTTACACGGAATAACTTTTGGAGGAATGAAAATAGCCTGTGCTGACCACAGTTTGGCTTTTTTCCCCCTGTTTTGGACCGTTATATATTTATTTCCGTGTCAGGCCGCTGCCGGTTTGTCATTACTTTTCTGACAGCAGCAGTATTTGGAGCGTGACAAGTCAAATTTAAACAGATGCAGGCAGCGGAGAAATGCAAAAGCAGAGCAATTTCAGTGTCTGCCTAGATGTAATCGAATCGTGTCAGGGGCATAAACAAATGTGTTACAGCTGCACTTTTTTGATATAATAAAGTAGGTGCGTGCGTGTGTGTGTGTGTGTGTGTGTGTGTGTGTGTGTGTGTGTGTGTGTGTGTGTGTGTGTGTGTGTGTGTGTGTGTGTGTGTGTGTGTGTGTGTGTGTGTGTGTGTGTGTGTGTGTGTGTGTGTGTGTGTGTGTGTGTGTGTGTGTGTGTGTGTGTGTTTGTTTGCATGGTGCATTTGTGCCGGTCATGGTGTGTATATGTGTGAGGGTTCATGCATGTCTGGTTCTCACATATAGGTTTGCATGTCTTTTTCCAGCAGTTTTCTGTGTGTGCGTTTGTGCGTGTGTGCGTGTGTGTGTGTGTGTGTGTGTGTGTGTGTGTGTGTGTGTGTGTGTGTGTGTGTGTGTGTGTGTGCCAGCTTTTGCCTGCCTATGCATGTGTGTGTGTCCCTCACTGGCAGCCCAGCAGTGTGTAACTTACAAGAGAATTTCTCTTGCACCACTAATGTCTAACAATGAGTGTAGATCAGAGGCAAATGGGGGGTCCCCTGCAGCGTCCGAGCGGCTGGATGGTGACCTGCCCATGTCCCCCTGTATACCAGCTCATTTCTCGCCCCCTTAATGGCCCCCATTTATACGGCAGTGGCAGCAAAAGCCAATGCTCTGCTCTGCTCTGCACTGACAGCGTGGGAGGCTGCTGATACTTATGGTTGCTGTTAGCGGTTTACACATACCGTACACATATTCCTATACCCTGCCTTTCGCTTCAGCCATTGTTTGTGTCAGACGCAGATGTTGGAAAAACTACATGACACATGTGGAAGCTGTGAAATTGATTCATTGATTCATTGATTGATTGATTGTGTTTGCTGTTGAGATGACTGGTGCATGTACACATCATGGCTGACGTGTATATATCCTGTCCATATTGTTTTACCAGCAATGTACGTCGCCAGATGCACATGAGACGTATGAAGGATGCAGTGTTGACGTGCGTGCTACGGGGTAGTTGTCAGCGTGATGGGAAACGTGATGGGTCTTTTTTCATCATTCTGGGTCAGATTTTTGACTCAAAATGGAAAGCCTGCTGTAGTACTTTGTGCATTCATGGTGAGGTGTCTTTGTTGACTCAGACAGTTGTGCATGTTGTTAGCCAAAGCCTGTTGAGCATTTTTTTAATACCAGCTGTTGAACTTGTCATCAGTTGTTGGTCAAAAATATACTGCATTAGGTTAATATATCATTGAAAGAAATGTGATTGAAAGCTGAGCTGTGATCTTTACAAATTGAACAACCACATGAAAATAAGACAGAAAGAACAAAAATAATTGTACTGCTGAAATTAGCTGAAGTGACTTTCCTCCTACACGTAGCTGAAAAGGTCATTTAGGCAAGTGAACAAGTGCACATTCATTACACTTAGTTAAGATGTCAACTTGTGCAGAGGAGAGTGTTGGAGTGCTCTGATTATTCATGAGCCTGACACTGCAGTCAACTTAGCTGCTACCATCAGTGGCCAATCAAGAAATAATGTGGTCCAAAATAATTACAGGAATGGCTGCTCAGAAACCTCTTCTGTCAATGGTAAAATCAGCCCTGATAGACTGTTCATCCATTTTGCACCCCTGGTCACAGTTCTTAAACTGAAATGCTGTATGTTGAAGGATTAGACATGGTAACACATTCTGATTAGTAAATTAACATAAGATGGCATGAACTTTGACAACAGTGAGTAAAGTAAGGTTGCTGTCAGAATAAAGCATCTGAGTAAACTGTGAGAAAATACATTGTGTTAATGGATTTGTAAAAGCTTCATTGATTTTTAGAAAGACATATTCACATAAAACGACAATTCAACAACAACAAAATCTCAATTTATATGAAAGACGGAAGAGCAGCACCCTGAACTATGTTGATGCTATTATTGCGTAGTGAATAAGAATATTTCACACTCCCTGGTGATGTCAAATCTGGGTTGGAGATAATCACCATGCTCTATCATGAACTGGAAACCAACCACCCCCACATCCCCACCTCCTGCTCTATATTTACAGAGTGCTGAGATGCTGCACACAAGGGGGAAAACCCATTCTAGGGGTTTCAATCCTGGGCCCCCCGGAGGCAGCCAGGGCCTCTATAACCTGTGCAACATACAAAATGTCATTGGCAAACACACAAGCAAATGCTACAGCAGCCACCTCCAGTGCCTCATCTCTCTCCCTGACCTCACAGTGACCTCAACCCCCCCCCAACCGCCCTTCCTATCGTTCCTTCTTTTCAGCCCTTTCCTGCTCTAGCAAATTCAAGCAGAGATACAGTACATATGTGCATTGTGTCATTTTTAGCCTGTTGGTCCTCCATATCATTTAATCATTCTCAGTTACATACTATTTACGTCCTAATTAATGTGCTCAAGTTGATACATGCAAACTGTTCTGGGAACAGTTTTTTTTTGTATCTCTAGCAGGAGTAATTGTGGGTAACCACTGTCCCTCGATATGCAGAAGTGAAGCAGACAGTAAAAAAAATGTGTTACTACTAGATGTGTATACAAGGCCAACTGCTGTTGGCTGCAGTGCAGTACAGAAAACCAGTGAACTTGGCACCTGAATACAAATCTAAGGACCCCTGGGCAGAGAGATTTTAAGGAAGAATTCTCCATTATTGCCAACCCTCTGTCACAATGCTTTTTTCCAAGTGTTTTGTGTGTGAGTTATATAGCCTACCTAGAAGGGTATGTACGTAGGCAACTGATCAAAAGTAAATGAAATTGGGTCAGTTTTGTGACACAGTGTGTCAGATACATATTCTAGTGTTCAGCCTAATGCATTAATGCTGGGTGAGAGAAAAAAGTAATTCACGGAATACAAGCACTGCAGGGAAGTAGCATACACACAGCATTGTACATGGGTATATCACATAGTATAACACCCTGTGCAGAGTAGGTCTACGTACATCATCAGTTTACTTCCTAACAACCATGGATAGTTTCCACAGCATGTGACTGGTAGGCCTACGTGAGATACTGTATGTCTGTTCTTCACAATCCTGATTTTTTTTCATTCTCCAGTGTCGTACAAAAACAAGAAACAGGAAGAGGTTTCCCAAAATAGACCAGTGGCGCAAAACAACCAGCTGCACAGTGCCCCACTACCTATTTCATTACAAATGAGGTCATGGGGAGTACGAGGGCACTTTGACATGCAATGCCTGAAAAGTATTTTCATGTCATTATACAGTAGGCCTATCTCCCAATATGGTAGTCTGAGAGTCTGGTAGTCACTGCCAGTTGACGTCAGATATTTTTTGTTATTTTTACATTTTATTTTTTTGCTATACATAGCATGTCTATTGTGTCAGAAACTGATGCATTTCATATAAATACATGTATAGGAGTTGAGAAATCTGTTCACCCTCTCCTGAGGAACATTAGAGAAATCATCTATTGAGCATTCTCCAGGGAGTCAGACTACAGTATGCACCTCCTCTGATGCCTCCAACTGCTTGGAGAAACTCAGATATTAGAGTCATGTGCTGCATCTTGGCAGAACTGGCACGCAGAATCCATTGACAGGGAGCTACAGTTGCACTGTGAGAGTTGGCCAGAGGCAAAAATCTAGTTTCAGATCCATGTCCTCACCTTTACAAACCACATTGGGTTTTTTGTGTATGGGCTGACATGTTTTTGTGCTGGAGTGTGTTTGACTATCATTTCTTCCCACGGAGAATGTGTATTGTTTTGCAAGCATTCATTTCTACTGCTTAAGCAAAGAGGCACTCATATAAGCTTTCAAATTTAAATGTGCATTTTAATGGATGTACTGGGAAGCATGGGATTCTTTCCTAAACACAATTTTCATTCTGCATAAACTATTCTTCATATCAGCCACAGAATGTAGATCTACTCTATGTATCATCATCTGCATGTATGTGTTGCATGTACAGTATGTGTTTTATAAGTTCACCCATCACTATAACCAATCGCTCATTCACACTTAACCTTCGTAATCAAGAACTGTAGGCAGACTGATGACAATGATGATGATGATGATGATGATGATGATGATGATGATGATGATGATGATAAAACTTGAGCAGCGGTTCTCTCAAACTATTTTTCAAAACTACAGTAGTTTCCTTCTCTACTCTGTCTTCTTCTGTCATGTTCTATTCCCTTTCCCTTACTCTTAAAACTTGTAAACACAAGGACACAATGTGACAGCATGACAACACAAAGTGAAGGCCCCCCTCCCTCCCTCTCTCCATCTCTCTCTCTCTCTCTCCATCTCTCTCTTTCTCTCTCTCTCTCTCTCTCTCTCTCTCTCTCTCTCTCTCTCTCTCTCTCTCTCTCTCTCTCTCTCTCTCTCTCTCTCTCCCTCCTTTTGTTTTCCCTCCCTTTTCCAGCTGACAGCCAACGAATCGCTTAACCATGATTGAAACCTATAATCACACTCCGCCTCGGCATCTCTGGGGAAGACATGCTTCGCCACTCCACCAAAGTTACTCAGGCAAACCGCTCATTTAAACACGGAAACTAGAGATGGGAAAACACAGAATCGAGATTAGAAGGTAGAGGACTGTGACGTGCTGCAGATCCTAGTCACTCATTTTTCAGACAAATACTGTTTAATTATCCCACATGAAACATCAGGGGAATAAGTTCTGTGGAAACGTGGCAACAGCATCAGTCATTGTCACACAATGCACATATTAACGCGGATACCTGTTAAGTGTAGTGTATTAAACATCAGGAGAGGGGTTGATCCTTTACTAGACAAAAGCATACAACAAAAAGACAGGTGTTGGGCACACACAATAGTGAGAGGTATAGCTACAACATGCACATTCTTTTTTAAACACACAAACACGCATGCACACACACACACACGTGCGCGCACACACACACACACACACACACACACACACACACACACACACACACACACACACACACACACACACACACACACACACACACACACACACACACACACACACACACACACAATACACTGGATAAAACCATGATCTATGTCATTAGTTTAACCCTGGGCCTTGGTGCATGGCCACGAATAATAAGACGCTTCATATGAGTGCAATTCCTACGGCTGTTATGAAGATGGCCTCCATGCTCTCCCATCTCACTTTAAGTTCCGTCCATAGACAACACCACACACACACACACACACACACACACACACACACACACACACACACACACACACACACACACACACACACACACACACACATACACACACACACACACACACACACACACACACACACACACACACACACAGACACACAGACACACAGACTTGCAATGCTTAATAATAAATACAGGTTTGGGGGATGCTCATTTGCCCAAAGCAATGTGCCATAGAGTAAATACCCACATTTGTCAAGACAGCGCCGTCTGTGTGAGACAGCATACTCTTGTGACCTTGGTTTTTGCTGGCAGTCCATCTCTTTATACTATTGCGCCTCGCAGAAGCATCGGTGCGATGGCCATTCAGAAAAACTGGCGCTACATCACCTTAACCGGATGCTGTTAGTAGCCCCACACACACACACACACACACACACACACACACACACACACACACACACACACACACACACACACACACACACACACACACACACACACACACACACATACACACACACACACACACACGCACGCACGCACGCACGCACGCACGCACGCACGCACGCACGTGCGCGCGCACACACACACACACACACACACACACACACACACACACACACACACACACACACACACACACACATACACAATGGCCACACAGAGCCTGGATGAGACCCTGGGCTTTTAGATTGTGAAAGATTTTTTTGTTGCACATGAAGATTTTTCTTCATTTGAATGCTCGGCCCTATCGGAGCGCGTGGTACTTTGTATTCATTTGCAGGCACCGCAGAAGCCCATTCTGTCGCATTCAGATATTGAAGGATTTAAAACAATTTTAAACTGGTTGGTAATACTAAAAGAAATTAAGCCGGGTAATAAATGTATGACTCTTTAATCCTCCTCTGCGGAGTAAATTGAATTTTAGGCCGAGGATCCTGGAGCAGAGGAGGACTGAACATTAAGAGGTAATAGATTTTTCTCTGAGGGTTGTAGAGCAGAGAGAGGGCAAAACTGCACACTTTTATTGATCTGATATACGTAGACTGCAGCGCTTGGGAGATCATTATGCAACGTCCTGTTAACTCAAACCTAATCACTGTGCTTTGTGCTATTTGTTACATGAAGAAAATACAGGGGGCGGGGAAAGCACATGCACGCAGAGCACAGCTACGTATTCACTACAGTTGCATGCATAGTTACAAAAGGTAAAATGTGTGCCTATTAACACATATTATTAACACCAGTGACAGAGCCTTCCATGTTGCTGCTCCCATTCTTTGGAACAATCTGCCCGACCACATCCAGAATGCCCCTTCACTGGCCATGTTTAAGCAAAACCTTAAGACACATCTCTTCCTGGAGGCTTACGGCTGCTAGTTCCACAAGCACTTTCACTTACATGCATTCACACACACGCTCACACACTGACGAGCACACACACTCACACTTTCCAACACAACACTCTGTGAAGCGTCCTTGGGTGTTTTGAAAGGTGCTATATAAAACGAAAGTATTATTATTATTATTATATTCTTATATCTTACATTTGTCACCTAACAATAGGACATGAATATGTCCCCGGTTCTTTGAGTGAGATGAGGGAGCCATAGGTCGACAGCCAATGAGTGTCTCCCACAGAGATGGTGACCGAGTCTTACGAAAAAAAGAACTTTGTTTTTGTTGCACAAACAAGCACTACTGAGGGGTCTTAAGTAGTGTTGCACCGATACCGATACCAGTATCGGTGGATCGGTGGATCGGCACTAAAATGGTGGTATCGGTATCGGCGAGTACCAACAAATAGAGCACCGATACCATTTACAGGTGCTTGTATGACACTAAAAACAGCCTTGAAATTAGTTATTTCATAGAGGTATTTAAAAAGTTTTGCTGTGTTAGTCTTTTTCCTGTTTCACAAAGGTAGGCCGCAGCCTGACAAAGCCATGCAATGATTTTACATCCAAGTATGCACTACAGCCCTTCATATATATACATTTCAAATAGGGTGGTATCGGTATCGGTATGGTATCGGTATCGGCCGATACTGCACAGCCAGGTATCGGGTATCGGTATCGGGGCCAAAAAATGGTATCGGTGCAACACTAGTCTTAAGCATGCTGACTAGGCCCTACCTAGTCACTCTGCTCTATGAGTGTTGAGCTGGTTTCACCTGGCACTGCAACGGCTCGACATTGTAATGGATTGTTTGCCATGCTTTGCTAAGGTTTCAGCAGGACCACCAACACACAAGCTCGTGTAGTGTGTAATTCTTTTTTCTCTCCAATCACAGCAAAGACTGCTGCTTCATCAGTCGTCCCCTCGGATAAAGTAGCAGGGAAACTCGGGTAATTGCTTTTTCTTCGTGGGTAAGGAGCAAAAGGGCCACACTCATCTTTGTGCCTACCTGCCTGTCTGCCTGCATGTGTGCCTTCTTGCTTCCTGTAGCCGGCACACATACTTACATACACACATACTACACACATGTGCACGCACACACACGCACGCACACGCACATGCACACACACACGCACGCATACTGTACACACGCACAAACATGTGCCTCAGCAGGTATCAGGACCGGCTATGGGGTTGAAACAGGAGGACCACTCCCTGTGTATCCTCCTGATGCACACCCAGGAGAGGCCGACTCTCACAGCCCTTAGGAGGATTAGCCAGAACATAAGCAGGAGGTGGAGGTTGCACAGGCGGAGATAAGGGATCTGGATGTGCAGACAGGGGAGTGAAGTGGCGTGAAGGGAAGACCACCATGTGGGGAACAGGGCAGTTCTCAGCATGAAAATTACGAAAAAATAAACAGCATTGTACTATAGGCTGTGTTTTACATGTATTTTCTGTTCACTAAATCACATATTTTTGTAATTTAAGATAGGATAGGATAGGATGAGCCTTTATTGTCTCTTCTAGAGAGAAATTTGGTTTTGGCACAGAGAGTCTGAGTGTCTGACACAAAAAACATATATCAACACATTAGACAAACAAAACACAATTAACATGCAGGACTGGACCCAAAAACATTTTTCACTCTGTCTGTGTCCAGTTGCTCTAATTTATACTAGTTATATAATGCTTATGGTTTGATACAAAATATTTCATTTTAAAACTGTGTGTATATTTATTAGTTATAATAAACAGTTCATGCTGGGTTTTGCAATGTATTCATACAGTTTTGCTGATTTGTTGTGATTGTGTTCTGCAAGTGTTCTACAAAAAATGGGCTTTACAAACACTGTACAGTAAAATGCAAGTCACAGATCAGCGCAACCATCACTGAGCCCTGCCAAAGCCCTACCAAGCAACTCACTACATCAGGGGTCGGGAACCTTTCTCATTCGAGGGGCCACTTCAAATTCATCCGAGGGCCGTAAAAGTCCTACGAGGGCCGTACTATGAACACAAACCAGGATTTTACCCTTCACTTTAGGCCTATATTGAAGGAACCCACCAAATACCACCTTCTCTAGGTTCCCTGAATATAACGTGATTGTATGCAAATGCATTTTTTAAGATTCCTTTAAAAAATATGTCTTATTTCATGTGAAGCTGAATAGCATTACATTTATATCAGGGGGATAAAACGGCCTCAAGGGCCGCAAACGGCCCTCGAGACATAGGTTCCCCACCCCTGCACTACATGGATAAAAAAACCTATACAGTATATGGCCCTGCCGTGACCTAACAATTGGGCACTGGGTTACTATGCTGGCGAGCGGGGTTCAATTCTGGCCCGGGTCATTTGCCAATTCTTCCCCGTCTCTCTTTCCCCATTTATTCCCTGACTCTCTCCTCTGTCCTGTCAAAAATAAAGGTATAAAAAACCCTAACAATATACTTGTAAAAAAAACGAATTATAGAATAGGCCTAATATATAATAATAATAATAAAAAAAAAATAGCTTGGCAGAATGCCTACGCTTCTCTATATGGTGCAATGCGAGGCCAACCCACCAGATAAGTATTTTTGGCCACTAGTTTTTTTTCCAGTTTACTATTTGGAGCCACCCTCTATTTACTCAAACAGCAGCCATTTGGACACAGATTAAACACCCCATGCTAGACTTTTCTTGCGCTCATCACATTTTTTGCTTGTCAAAGAGGAATCAAGTTTGCTGTGTTCCTCCTTCTCCTGTGAAATAGACGCTCTTCAAAGAATCCCACTTTTTCCCTGGTGACACTTCTGGATTGGAGGATGCTTAGGCTTGCACCCCGTTCCCTTGGGGATAACATCAACGTTTTTCCTGTCACAGAATTCTGCTGCTTTCCACACATTCGCTGGTGTTCAGGTTTTTGCACTCTGCATGCGGGTGGTTTTTGTTGCCACCTTCTTTCCACACCACACTAATGTGACAATTCGTGAGGGAGGGCGGTAGAGGTGGGTATGGTGGTGGAAAAGGAGGGGGGTGGACGGGGTGGACATGGTGTGTATGTGTGTGTGTATGTGTGAATCTCTGTGTATAGTATGTGTGCATACTTGTGCATGCGTGCGTGTGTGTGTGTGTGTGTGTGTATGTGACAGAGAGGGTGGCTGGGCGGGGGGTTTCGTCCTCACAGGACGTGCAAGTCCAGGCAGCAGAAAGCAGGTTTGTCAGCCAAGGCTTTTTTCACTTGAGTGCCGTCCCCTCGTGGGAGCCGTGTGACCCAGCAGTACGCCGCTAAATCAGGGGGAGGGAAGCACATTGTGTCTGCCTCAGAGACCACAGTGGCAGCAGCAGAGACACAGAGAAGAGACGGCTCTGTTAACACAGCGCCAAGCCGGCCGGCTGCTCAGATCTTTCTATGCGTCAACACCTATACATATTGTGCGGGCAGGCGGGCACAGACACACGTACATACGCACACACACGCACGATGAACAAGATGGGCCCATAGTGTGCACACTCACACATACACACACCTACATAGGCCTACATGTTGTATGCACATACACATACACTCACTATCATAGGCTATGAATGCTTACGTGTAAATGCTTAACCCTATAAATTCAGCCATGATCACACAAGGGCAATACTTATGTGCACCCCGATGCATGTGTTGTATACATTCTCAATGAATCTGTCTGCCTGTCCTCTCTATCTGTGTCTCACTCACACCAGTGCGCACGCACGAACGCACGCACACACACGCGTGCACAGACACAAACACACACTCACACATGCATGCATGCACGCCACACACACACACACACACACACACACACACACACACACACACACACACACACACACACACACACACACACACACACACACACACACACACACACACACACACACACACACACACACACACACACACACACACACACACACACACACTGATGAAGAGTGTGTGTGCTAGTGTCTCAAGTGCATCATGCCAAATGTTGATCCACTAGCACCTGACACGAGTATCACTTTACATTGCAAAACCAAAACATTTCTCTGTTCTCCTTGAAGTCGCTTTGATGACTGTAGGATTTAATGATATGCGAAATTGCTCTGTGTTGTGATTGGGCTGCTTTAAAGCCCCTGCATCTTGCTCAGGTATTGGACACTTGTCCCACAATATGGTTACGATGCGAGGTAAATCTGGATGAATTGGAGAAATTGGAGAGATTGTTGGAGATTTCTGCCCTTTTGGACGTGTTGCAACAGTACCGTGGACGCATCTCGAGGGCGAATCGTATTGCATTGCGTACCCACCATGCCATGCGGGAGTGAAGTCGACCCCTCATTGAAAATGTATAGGGCAGCACAATTTGATGGTCGCGTCACATTTTAATGAAATATTACCCTTAGTTATACTCCCTTCTGTCCTTTACCATAGAGGCAGAGGTTTAGTTTTTCAAGTTGACATGAAAAGACTGAGTGCCTCGAGAAAATAACAAAGCCACTTTTTTTCTCATTGTCCTTTAAAGCTCCTTTGAAAAAACACTGCAGGGCCATTGACATAATTATAGCAGAGAGACACTCACACACGCACACATGTGTATACGGTATCTGTGTGTGTGTGTGTGTGTGTGTGTGTGTGTGTGTGTGTGTGTGTGTGTGTGTGTGTGTGTGTGTGTGTGTGTGTGTGTGTGTGTGTGTGTGTGTGTGTGTGTGTGTGTGTGTGTGTGTGTGTGTGTGTGTGTGTGTGTGTGTGCGCGAGCGCCATAAGCAGAATCAGGCAATAATTTGCAGCTGCCATAATCTTCACATAATACGCCCCCTTTTAAGATCAGGGATTCATGAAAAGTGAGCAAGCAAGAAAGTGAGCATGCAGAAAGAAGAAAGAAAGAAAGAAAGAAAAAAAAGTACATTGTGAAAGTAGGCCAAGATCCACTTTACATCCGAGCAGAAAAGGATCTCCATTTTAACATGAGACATCATCACACAAGCCCCTGAGCACAGTCCCGGATGCAATGGAGTGGAGCCAAGACTGCTCTTTTGGCCAGTATCACATCAAGAACACAAGCCTCTTTACTGCCATGTTTCATGTGCCATCATTCTCTCTCTCGCCATCTCTTTTTCTTTCTATCTCACTCTCACTCTCTCTCTCTCTCTCTCTCTCTCTCTCTCTCTCTCTCTCTCTCTCTCTCTCTCTCAGCATACACTTATTTTCCACTGATGTAGTTTAAAATGTCATAACACGCAGTCTAGCATTGCACTGTTACTGTAGCATTTGTTGATTTAAACATGATTTCCCACAAAATAGTGACAGTATGCTGTATGTAACTGAAACAATGGAATATTGATGCTGTCGTATTTCTCCATTACAGTTATTCTTGATTGATTCTGTCACACCAAAAAGTGAATTTTCATAACAGCTAACATGCCAGTCTAACCATATTGTGTACAAAAGGTTCTAACTACCAGAACATTTAACATAGCCTAGCAAACGCAAACTGTCTTCAGTCAACACAGGTTCCATACCAGTTAACGCATGTGCTTCTGAAATAGTGATAATGATGACGTGTGACTCAGTTTCAAAAAATGTTGTCAAAGTGATCAAACAAAAAAACGTAATATTGACTTGACACTCATTTCAGGAAATTGTTCAAACGGGCCTGGTAAACTGCGAAAAAACATGGATTTTTCCTCTATGTGTTTGCATTGTCAAGTTTATATAACCATATTAAACATTGGAAGTCTATTGTGCAAAACAGCTATTTCATGAGCCTACATAATGATCACTTATGATTGATGCGAATGGTACCTTTTACAGTAGGCCTACTTCCAATACTAAGCTCTGCTAATTCTAATACTAATAATAAGTAGTGAACACACTGAGAAGAAAATTATGCCCACATTCATGTGTAATACTTGGAAATAAACCATGAATGTGAAAAGGGGTGGACTGTTCTTTGATTGTTTGAAATTCCACTCAAACTGTAAAACAGGCTGCCATTGTTAATCAAATCGTAACAATATACCAAAAATCACATTTATCAACCACACAGTAAAAAATATTCCCGTGATGTCACAGGGAATTACTGGCTACTAATTGCATTCATTTCACAGTAGTTTACTGTGGCCATCCTCACAGTTTACTGTGATCTTCTCACAGTAGTTTACTGTGGCCACACCACAGTAAGTTACTGTCACCCTACCCACACTACCATGATCCCGCCCCTCCATTCATCACCACAAAATAGGTAGCTACCATGTTATTGTGGCACCTCCCATTCCCCACCATGACTGAGACAACTGTGGCATGGAACCAGTCCATCACACTGCTCTATTGAATTGATAGACCGAACTATCCATAACCACAGAGAAATTCAAGTATCTGCAATATGTGCAATATTATTATCATTTGATAGTTGTAGTCTCCTGGATGATAGTACATTAACCAGTGTGCATAGAATACTCTGGTTGAGCATAATTAAACAAACCTGAAATTTCTTGATGAAGTAAGCAACACTTCAAAAAGGATACCTGCTACCATAATACTCACTACCAACTAAATAGCTAGCCAGCCAACAAACCAGTCCACCGGACAACCAAAAGAGTCAGTTGTCAGCTAGCCAGCCAAAGAGCCGGCTAACCAACTAAAACTCATTTAGTCAGCCAACTAACCAACAAACAAGTCAGCTGTATGGCTAGCCAGCTAACAAACCAGTCATACAGTCAACCAAAAGAGTCAGTTAGCCAGCCAACCAGCTGGCCAACAAACAGTCAGTTGGTCGGTCAGTTAGCTCACTAACCAACAAGCCGGACAGAGAGCCAACGAACCAGTCATGTAGGCAAGCAACTCAAGCATTGTGACAGTCTGAGTTTATATAGAGGTGAAAGTTAACCATGTGACCA
The DNA here is from genome assembly GCF_034702125.1 of Engraulis encrasicolus. Lineage (NCBI taxonomy): Eukaryota > Metazoa > Chordata > Actinopteri > Clupeiformes > Engraulidae > Engraulis > Engraulis encrasicolus. Next base: position 6,090,478 of record NC_085860.1, read on the forward strand.
GAGTAATCAGGCATGTGGCAGCTGCAGGTAGTAATTCAATGAACTTGTAACAGTCCTATGTACTCAAGTGAGGTCAGGTACTAATTGACAGATTGATTGGGCACTACCATTGTTCCTGGTTGATGGTAGGCAATGTCAATCATGTCATGCAGCATTTGACTTTCAATTGTGCAATGGCACTTCACAAGAATTTTGTTTACTAGGTGGCAATATTCTGATTTAAAATTGGATGCTGGAGTTTTGGCGTGCACATCCAAGACAAAGGCATTAGCAGGTGCCAACTTAAAAAAAAGTGTTTGTGTAGCACATTGGTTGCAACTTAATTTTATTGGAAGCAGAACCAGCAACATTTCCAATCATAGACCTTCTTCTAATTAGGCCTGACAATTAGTAATTACAATCAATCATTGCCAGGAGCAACCCAAAGTGACATACAGATATGCAACATTGGTTACTGTCCCTAGGGTAATGCCGGGTTAGGAGGGATTAGAACCTGCAACTCTCTGATCTTAAGTCCACCTCCCTAACCATTAGGCCAAGGCAGCCACATAATGCACCCAATCATGGCCTAGATCGACGAAACACCTGTTATAACAGCACAGTAGTTAACTGTGATATGACGAAAAGTCTCTCTGGATTTCACAGTAACAAATTATGGCAGAATGTCACAGTATGTTACTGTGAAATGAATGCAATTAGTAGCCAGTAACTCCCTGTGAGTTCACAGTAAGATATTGTTAAACACTTGAAGTGGGCGAAAGTTCAATGGGGAGGCATGTCAGTTGGGTTGAAGGTTGACGCCTTTACAGTAGTTAACTGTGATACGACGAATTCACAGTATGTTACTGTGAAATGAATGCAATTAGTAGCCAGTAACTCCCTGTGAGTTCACAG
>NC_085860.1:6096371-6116371 GCF_034702125.1 Engraulis encrasicolus
TCTTCTTGATGTGCCCCTAGTATGTTGTAGCTTCTCTGTCTATGTGCGCCTACTCTTTTCTTCTTGGATTTGAGGGGGGAGAAATGATAGTGAATTCATGTGCAGACTCTGGCAGTCCTTCGGGATTAACATCAGTGCAGAGTGAGTGAGCAAGATGGAGATATGGAGAGAAAGGGGATGAGAAAGATGGGTTGAAGGAGATGAGAGCCTCCACAGCAGGACAATGTTTAAAATTTTAACAAGGCTGTCCCCTTGGCACTCTTTCTCTTTCTTTCTCTTTCTCTGTCTCTTTCTCATTCTCTCTCTCTCTCTCATCAATATTAAATATCTGCAACCCCTTCCAAAAACATTATATATAAAAATATATCTATACACTTTATATGGATACCATTCTCATGCAGTGACCAAGTTCCCTCAGTTTTCCCGCTTTGCCAGCGAATTTCTGTGTCCGCGAAAATGCTCTGCTGTGTCTGGGCAAAAACCATGCCTAAGCTGAACCTATCAATAGAGCAACATTTCTGCTCCTTTACTTTTGCCAAGAATAGCGAAACAAGCAAGGGAAATGACAAAATTGTGCCCAGACCAAAACCCTAAACCTAACCTGTCACAGGGCGTTGTGGAGGATGCGTGATGCACAAACGCGATAGACAGTTCAAAGTCACTTCAAAGGTCATGTAAATGGTGGTGCTGTAGTACTTCTGAATTGTGCTTACTATATATACAGGTCAGGTCAGGGCACAGAGTGGTAGCTACTGGTAAGGATGCAGCAGTGTTGCCAGATTGGGCGGTTACCCGCCCAATTGGGCTACTTGAGATGACCATCTGTGGGTAAAAATGGGAAAATTTGGCCATTTGGCGTTTTTTTCTGCCGTTTTATGCCCATAGAGATTAATAATAATAATTTGTTGAAATTGGGCTGAATCAGACACATCTGGCAACACTGGGAGGCAGTGCCTACTGCAGTATTCAGACGCAGCGCTGGTTCAAAGCCCTGGTTGGCACTGCCCACTGTGCCAGTTAGAGGCAGGATCTCTCATCCAATGACAGGTCACTGTGGGGTGCCTGGAGCCCTACTGTAGGTTTGTGCTGTTAGAGCAAAGTTTTATTGAACTTCCAGACAAGGCATATGCTAGGTCCAGTCACACTCACACAAGGTCCTTTAGGCAATGCCAAGGATGGCAAGATAAAACTCTCTTTTTGTATTTTGTTGTATTGCTGGCTCTAGGAAAAACTGTTGCACAACAGTAAGGTTTTTATGTCCTTTGCTGTGGAAAGTACACTGGATCACAACGACATGGCTTTTCTAGACTACGGTATCATTTGTTTCAATGGGTACTATCGCTGCTATCCTCCTCCTCGATTGCACAAGGGGGTGTGTCTCTTTGACGACATTGTGAATAACTTTGTCTGTCTTGGGCTCCCACTGCATAACGGCACAAAAAAGAAAAAGAGGAGGGGAGGCAGGAAGACAGGATGAGGTAGAGGAGAGTAGGTAAAGAGACAGAGAGAGGACAGGGGATGTGGTGGGGCAATCAAAGGCAACGATCGACCTGTACTCCGATTATTACCTGGAGATGTTCCATGTGGGACTATCATAGCAATGTCCAATCAAATCCAATTAACTTTTTGTTGGGCTGAGCCCCTGCAGAAAAAAAGAGAAAAAAGTTGCAGTGCAGAGGAATGGGAGGCGTCAGAGCAGCAGGTGATTAATGGCTGTGGTAATTAATGCCGAAGGGGTCCATCGTGGAGGGGCTGCTGTGGTGCATGTGCTCACTGATCCAGGGACAGCAGCAGCAGCAGCAGCAGCAGCAGCGATGGTGGTGGTTGTGGTGATGGAGGAAAAAGCGCCCAAGCTGCATAATGGCAGTGGCAACCCGGGGGGAATAAAAATGTCAAATGGGCGGAAACTCTCAGAGACAACCAGCTTCTTTTTTTTCTTTTCTACACAAACAGGTGTCAGGGTCACATGCATACACACATGCGCAGGCACACATGATAGATAGAGAGACATGTACATGTGCACGCACACACACAGGCACACACACACACACACACACACACACACACACACACACACACACACACACACACACACACACACACACACACACACACACACACACACACCAATGATGGCATTCAACAGGGGGACATCATATTAGATACTAGATAAACACACACATACAGGCACATATGCATGTGTCTGTGTGTGTCTGTGTGTGTGTGTGTGCGTGTGTGTGTTTGTGCACGCGCACGCATCTATTTACGGTGTGTCTTCTCCAATGTCCCCCTGGTCCACGTCAGCTGTTTGGCTACAAACACCCCAGACGTTATCAATGCCGTGTCTGGCTGACAGTGATGTATATCTCATTACATTTCTCTATTAATTTAGCTCCATTCAATCCTCATAAAGCCCGCCACGGTGGCATGGGCCATCAACTTAGCCACTGCGCCCAGCCCAAGCAAATGGATTGTTCCCAGCACATACAGGAACGCCATCGCGGAATACAAGACATTACCTATATTAAAATGGAAGATGGGAATTTTGGTTTGTTTTTTTACACAAGGTCATTTTAAAAGGTGGCCTTAGTTTGTCATGTTCAGTCTATGAGTTGGGAATCTACACCACATAAAATCTACATTATCTAATACAGAGTAATAGGCGATCTTTTTTTTCAGAAATCGTCTAAAATAGTGTACCTTGGATCAGCAGTAAAATGTAATTTTACACCCAGCAAAAACTCTGTCTTACAATGTGCATATATGTGCAAGATAAGATATCGTAGTAGTTTATTTAATTTGCAGTACTTTGAAGTTCTTGCTTTGCACCCTCGACGAAGAGAGGATTGCATGGGGAATTACAACAGAACAAATAAATTAATTAAACAAAAGGAGACAAAAATGTCTCTTTGGCACCTGTGGAGCAAGTAAACCCATGCTTGTGTGTTGCAGCCTACTGTGGAGCGTGTTAACTCCGACCAGTCACACAGTATCACAGGACGTTTTGGGTCAAAAAGCCCCCCCTCCCGTGAGCTAGCGCTGGGCAGCGTATCGGCACAAAGTGTGTGACATGAAATATGGCAGCCGACAGAAAAGTTCTGGCGAGCTGTGCCGGGCTGCGTCCGATAGTTTATGAACCTGCACGCTACAAGGTCAGAGAGTCTGCCCCCCGCCTGACAAAATAATCTCCCAAAGGCCCTGCACACAGGACCCTGCCTCTCCCCTCTCCCACTCGCTGACGCCCACCCTACACACACCTCCTCACAGAGGCGATTCTACAGTAATGTGGTGCCCAAAGCGAAAATTCAAAGGAATGAATATTTGAAACAAAATTGCCACTACCGTAGTAAGCTGCTCGCTACACGGAGGTTTAGGGGCCCCAAGCGGCTACCTGCCTAGCCTGGGGGCAAGATGCGCCTCTGCCTCCTCACACCCAATGCTCTCTCTCTCTCTCTCTCTCTCTCTCTCTCTCTCTCTCTCTCTCTCTCTCTCTCTCTCTCTCTCTAACTCTCTCTGTGTCTCTCTATCTCTCTCTCTCACACACACACACACACACACACACACACACACACACACACACACACACACACACACACACACACACACACACACACACATACTACTGACAAATGCCCTTCTTCATTTATCAGTGAGTGCCAAACCAGAAATCTCCCAAAGATTCGCACACGCTCGCTGATTGCCAAGTAGAGGGCCCGGTCATGGTGTGTGTGTGTGTGTGTGTGTGTGTGTGTGTGTGTGTGTGTGTGTGTGTGTGTGTGTGTGTGTGTGTGTGTGTGTGTGTGTGTGTGTGTGTGTGTGTGTGTGTGTGTGTGTGTGTGTGTGTGTGTGTGTGTGTGTGGCGCTGGTAGAGGGAAGAGTGCTGTCTCTGTTCTGACATGCTAGGCCAGCCTCTCTGTCAGGCCTGACTGATTTGTGTGGAGGTGGATGTTAATACAAGGGGATTGCAGCTCTCCTCTGGCCTCCTACAGTCAAGATCTCCTCATAGGTCATCCCCCCACACAGAGGTCAAACAGAGATGCCAGTATGTGATAGTCAGAAAAACACAGCTTATCTCCAATGCAATATTCAGCTTTTTATGTGATATAAGACGTTTTGTACAGTTCTTAAGGAAACTGAGTTTGGACCAAAAAGTCATGTCAATTCCATCAGATTAATTTCTTTAGTCAATAAGGACTGATGATCAAACAATCAGTCTATGAAAAATATTTCTTGAAGAAAATTGAGGGTTTTGGCTAATCATACTGTATATACAATAGGCGAATCTTGTAAACATGTTGTGTGCAAAGCTGAGCATGCACCAAAAATGCTGGGTGGCAAAAAGAGCTGAGATAACAGTATTCTCTATTCGGGTACAATGCGAAATCCCTAGCATGAAACCTCACATCTTGGCAGAAACTTCGCCAGAAATATATATATGACCTGTTATACAACATAGGCTATTGGTTATGTTGGGTTATGGTCTCAATTTATTCAGCTAATTGAAGATTTGGCCAGGTATGGAATGTCTTTTTCCAGATGTTTAGACTAGACATTGCATCAACTGAAACGAAACAGTTTTTGTTTCTAGAAGTTAGCTGTGTAGTTGTGGTCACATAAATACACAATATACTCGTTTTTCATGTCACAAACACACCCAGATAAGCCTCATGACTCATTAAAGAACTGTGCAATGAAATCTAGTTCCACACAACACCTATCATTATCTACCGTCACCAGCTGCAAGCCTAAACATCGGAATTTGCTAAGCTGATTTTCATTTTATTATATAGCTGTTTGCATACCGATGGCACGCCAAAATGGGATAGGTTGCAACATCAGTTAGCCTACTTAACGTGGACAAATGAAGGGAAAATGTGCAGAGCACAATGCATAGCTCTGGGAAACTATTTTGTTAGCTTACTAGCTAACGTCAAGATCAGATTCGAGTGTATTCCGCTTGTCATAAAAGCGAGCTGTTACACCAAACAGATGAACACTACTCTAGGTTGCCTAAAACCATTGTGATTAACGGTCTTTACTTTGTAGTGTTGACGTGATGTAGGGCTACCGTGAGTGTGTGCAACTCACAAGCCAGCTAGGTTTCTGATGGCTACGAGTCTTTCCCATGATATTTCAGACGTTTTAAAAATAGGATGGAGATAAAAATGATACCGGGTGTTATATGGAACTAGATTTCATTGCACAGCTCTTTAATAAGTCATGAGACTTACCTGCTGGATGTGTTTGTAATGTTTTGACAACAAAAGGCGAAGCGACCAAGCTCCTTCTTGCCACACGGAAGAATGAGAAATGTAAACAGTGACGTCACGCACAGATTCCCTTATAGGAAGTCTCCTCCCTCTCAAACCTAGCACATTTTTTGTTAAATCTAGATGAGAAGATGATGCTATCATTAGGTCAGTGAAAAGCACTCTCTCTTACTTTGTGAGAGGCCACAGGATGTCTGTGAAACTCCCTTCCCCCAAAGAGTTGATTTGAAATTGCCTTTGACTCTTGCTATTGGATAAGATTACAACTGTCTGTGACAGTGCTGTGGTTCAAATGTAGTGAACATTACTTACATCTAGTAAAAAGGCAAAGCCAGAAAAATGACAGAAATGGTGACTGACCATATCACGTACCTGTGATCTATACAGTTGACCCAGGATATCTGCCCGATGACTCACTTACATGAGTTTAATTCCAGAATTGGAGAATCTCTGCCTTTTTCTTCGTCACACCCACTGAAAATTATCCCAAGAGCCTGGAAGAGAAACAGAGAATACTTTAACTGGGTTCATTTATGTTGTGCAATTATGATGATATAATGCAAATGCTATGAAATAGGAAACGGAAAGTAGCGTCTTAAAATGTGGCCCATTAACTGACTAACTGGTGGATGAAAGCCAACAGCTTATTGTTCATGATTGAATCAGACTTTTGTGCAGTGATAAAGGCACAGGGTGTATCGTGCATGCAGGCAGAAGGTAATGTATCCACCCAGAAAATGGCGCAAACATAAAATGTTCATCTGTGATATAACATTTATGAAGTACACAATACACACACATTTCATTTTCACCTACACCATCTGCTGTCTTCGCTTTGCATTTTCAGGCACAGTAGATGTAGTAGGCCTACAATGTATTTTTTTGCTGACCCAGAATCTTCTCTGCACCGGTACATCATGATGGCATGGTATAGCTTCCCGGCTCTGTGTCGGATGCTGTGTGGCAGACAGGCACCTCCACTGCAGGGGCGGCAACAGCAGCAGCGGCAGCGGCAGTGTCTGTTTCAAAGGGCTGCCCGGGCTTGCTTTGAAGCCACCTCCCTGGGCCGTTAACAATGATTTGATCCATGCCTCATAAATGTTTGAACCTCCGAAGACTGTTTAATATTTATTGATCCCCAGCACGCAGTAAAAAATCTACTCACAGATCCATGGAGTCGTCCCTCCTCTCTTTGGATTCTCCGATTCCATCATGGCTTAATGCCTCCTTATTATAACCTCGGTGTCCCCATGTTTGAGAGATCAATCTCATATTTTCATATAGATGACGTTAAAAGTCAAAGGCTTGGGAATGAAACCGTGATGCATGGCCCCTCTCCTTTGTATTAAATCATGAGGAGAAATCTGCCTGTACGTAGTGCTTGAACGGCTTCACCGGTGAGAGCAATAGGGGGCCATACTCATTCCTTTTTGATAATCTATGACGCCGGGCACCTATTTGAAGCATTATAAGCTCTGTATAATGCTACCTGTCCTGAAGGCTTTAGCAGCTGAAAGGTAGTCTCTGGTAGGCGGACTGTTGAAAAACAATATTATAGTAAAGCTATATGAAAACCCTATAGTGCTGATGTGTGGGTATGTTGTGAAGGCTGTTGTGAAAATGATATTCATTTGAAGTTGAATTTGGGATATATTTATAAGAAAAAATGGTGACGATCTGAAATTCATTTGGTGAGACGTGGAGTGGTAAAGTTAACAAATGCAGTTTGCTTTGGCCTACCTACAGCAAATAGTCTCTGTTTACAATTATGCTTGCCTGCAGATATGTTTACAGTTATGCTTGCCTGCAGATATATCAATGCAGAATATCAATCAGTAAAGAACACATGCGCGCGCGCGCGCGCACACACACACACGCACGCGCGCGCGCGCACACACACCCACACGCACACGCACACACACACACAATACACAAAAAAACGAGAGGCTCAATGTATTCACAGGAGACCTGACATGTGCATCCATATCTGGTGAGAGCCAGAGAGAGTAATAGTAGTAGTAGCCTGTGGACGGGTGGCTGTGTAGGTGCCTACCTGATCATTAGAAAAAGGCCCCCACGACTCTTCTCTCTTCTCTTACAGGGCTTCGGGTCATAAAGTGGTTCACACACCCCTGAGCCTGCACTTAATTGAAATTCTATTGACGCCGTCACCCTTCTCTGTGGCACTCCGGGTGGTAATCCTGGTAATAAGAGTTTTGTAGTTTGTGTGGCTGAGGGGTGGAGTGGAGGTTACGCCGCTGTTGGAAGGCATTGACACCTCGAGCCGTTCAGAATTGTGGGTGTGTGCATGCGCGTGAGCGAGTGAAAGAAAAAGAGAGAGCGAGATAGATATGTACATAGAGAGAGAGAGAGAGAGAGAGAGAGAGAATTTGATGAGGAGAAATACTATAAAACATTAAATTTTTTATTTTTTATGAATAGGTACATACTGCAGGCTCTGATGCACATGTCAGCTCTCTCTCGATGTTTGTGTATGCGTGCGTGTGCGCGCGTGCGTTCATGTGTGCGTGTGTGTGTGTGTTTGTGTGTGTGTGTGTGTGTGTGTGTGTGAGCAGCAAGAAAGGGGCATGGGATGAACTGGCTCTATTCATAATTGTATTTGAGGTGACATGGAAGAAAATGAAGCTTTGCCTTCAAATACATACAGTATGTTTCACTGTCTTGCATAGGTTGCAATATCTATCCAATCAGCATACATACAGATGACATAATTACCAGCAATGTGTAACCCAATTCTCAATTTCACAAAGGGCCAAAATTTCAATCTGGGATGAAGTCACGGGCGCTCACAATATGTATTTTTTATAAAAACGCGCTGAAACACTTAATACTCAAAGAAAAAAATCACAAACACTCATACGTACGGTATATGGTAGCTTAAATGTACCTGAACATTCTCTTGTATGAGTGGGAGATGTTGCATTGGCCTCAGTCAATTTATATTTCTATGTCACACCAAAAGTCATGTTACTAGGCCTATATATTGATAGTGTATGTGGGCAAAGTGTAATTCACATTTGAAATGATCCTGCGGGCCAAATATAAAGCCCCTGATGGCCAGATTTGGCCCACGGGCATGAGTTTGTCATCCCCGTTGTAACTCACCCCCTATGGGTTAATTGTTGAATCAGATTCTCTGAGTTTGAGAGCTTTGATAATGGATATCATGTTGGAATCAAACAAATAACATTGTTACTGTGAGAAGACACCCTACAGTAAAATGCGATGTTGCATCTGCAGGGAAGAAATGGAAAGGTAATTATGCTTTCTTCAGAGTCATCTGGATCCTTTTTTTCTTACCTCTACATCTCCATTCAATTAAGGTTTTTTTTTCTTTTTTTCTTCTCTCTATCTCCTTTCATTTTGCACTCCTCTCTTGATCGCTTCCTCTGCGGCAGTAATGGTTGAACTGTCAACAGGCTTCTGCTGCTTTCTGGCAGGAGTAAAAAGCTGCCTATCTCCCCTGTGTCTCTCTCCGGCTCCCCTGGGATCTCTGTCATGTCTGTGAGTGTGAGTGTGAGTGTGAGTGTATGAGTGAGTGAGTGAGTGAGTGAGTGAGTGAGTGAGTGAGTGAGTGAGTGAGTGAGTGAGTGAGTGAGTGAGTGAGTGAGTGAGTGAGTAAGTGAGTGTGTGTGTGTGTGTGTGTGTGTGTGTGTGTGTGTGTGTGTGTGTGTGTGTGTGTGTGTGTGTGTGTGTGTGTGTGTGTGTGTGTGTGTGTGTGTGTGTGTGTGTGTGTGTGTGTGTGCGTGTGTGTGTGTGTGTGTGTGTAGGACAAGGTCAGGGTGGGGTGGGCTACGGTGGTGGCTCTGTGTGTGTGTGTGTGCTTGCGTGCGTGTGTGCATGCATGCGTGTGTTTAAGCAGATCAGAAGAGGGAGCTCACTGTCTTTTTTGTTGTCCTCATTCAGACTGTACTGTGGGCTTCATGGAGGGCATATGGCTGCCTTCGCCCACAAAAGCATGTCACCAGATCAATATGCTGGAGATTTCTGTGCCTGTCACTGAGGGACTGAACCATGGGAGAGGGAATTTCAGCATTCTTTCTCTTTCTCTCTTTTTTCTCACACCACACAAACATCTGCTGCTTGCTGCTTGCAGGCTAAGCAGGACAACGTCGTAAAAAAATTCTGCTAACATTTGCGTTTGTGCATTCGCTTGTTTAGTTATTTCTTTGGCATCAACGAGGACACCGTTCTTTGAGTAATGATATTCATCTCCGCCTCACTTCAGTAGATTTGCGCAATCCACTCTGACCAAATTAAATTTATCCCAATAAAATATGCCTGTCTTCATCCCATCCAGGAAGGAATGCCAAGAAAGAACCGATTTGCATAATAATCAAGATTGTACTGACGCCTCCCACTAACGTGGTGTGTGTGTGTGTGTGTGTGTGTGTGTGTGTGTGTGTGTGTGTGTGTGTGTGTGTGTGTGTGTGTGTGTGTGTGTGTGTGTGTGTGTGTGTGTGTGTGTGTGTGTGTGTGTGTGTGTGTGTGTGTGTGTTTTATGTGCTTGTGTGTGTGCACTCAAGAACGCACATGTGTCTGTACGTGTGTGAGTGTGTGTGTGTGTGTTATGTGTTTTTGTTTATATGTCTAATCTGATTGTGAAGACACTGATGCACAGGAGATGAGGAGAGAAAGGGGTATCTGAAAGCTACGGTATGCTGATATAATTAATGGAAAATCAGAATGTAATTGCGGATGCCTACTCTCACAGAGGGGGTCTGCATGTCATTGCACTGCCTTTTCATCCTTATCACTGTTGAATATACAGGTATAACACTACCACCACTTCTACTATGGTGTGTCTCTGTCTTCATAGCCATTTTTTAAATTCTGGATTTCAGTCACAGTCACATGTCTCTGAGAACAAAACTGAGAAAATCACCATTAAAGATATTCATTATATATTTTTTGTGATTTTCATTTACCAGAATGAACAATATGAGGTCTTGAAGGAAATACTCAATGCTTCAGAAAACAGTATTGGTTTATTTTCCATGGGCATGGGGAAGAGAAACGTTCAGAGCTGATTCCTCTGTTTTCTACTTTGAAAAGTGAACACATTCAAAAGTCCATGAAGGTTTAGATTTATGATAGTCCATGGGGTCGCGTACCTTTTATATGCCATTTCAACCACGGATGAAGGTAGGCCTAATAGAAAGCACCCATATCCACTACTACAAGTTGTACTACTACTGCTACTACTAGACTATTACTACTATTGCTGCTACTGCTGCTACTACTTATACTACTACTACTACTAGTACTACTACTACTACTACTACTACTACTACTACTTTGTGCTACTACTACTACAACTACAACTACTACTAATAATATATTGAATAGTTCTTGCATCCACTCTTGTTTTTTGTTTCTGGAAGCGGAAAGATCCATAGGCAGCTAAACACCACCGAAGAGTAGACCTGGCACACAGCGACCCACACACCCACACACAAACGTACACACACAAACACACAAATGCACACACCCAAACGCACGCACGCGCACACACACACACACACACACACACACACACACACACACACACACACACACACACACACACTCACACACACACACACACACACACACCACGCACACACCACACACCACACACATGCACGCGCACACACACACACACACACACACACACACACACACACACACACACACACACACAAACACAAACACAAACACACACACAAACGTGCGCACGCACACACATGCACATACACGCACACACAGGAACACACACGCACACACAGGAACACACTTGAACACACACACACACACACACACGCACACACACACACACACACACACACAGAGGCACACACACAGACACGGTGTGACCAAAACAAGATTTATGTCCAATAGCAGGGCACATTGCAGGAGATTAAACAGATTGTCCAATTAAGACTGAAAATAAACCATTTGTTATCCTTAATTGAGAGAGAGAGAGAGAGAGAGAGAGAGAGAGAGAGAGAGAGAGAGAGAGAGAGAGAGAGAGAGAGAGAGAGAGAGAGAGAGAGAGAGAGAGAGTCTGGTAGAAAGATAAAGAATGAGTGGAGGAAGCTGTAATGGTCAGCTTAGGTCAGCTTTGCATGCCTGAGTGAGGCTGGAGTGGGCTGATCATTGTCACTTGCCACTGCCTGAGTAGAGCAAAAACACTTTCACATGTACACACACACACGTTTCCTGAAGGTATTATGTCTGCACTGTGCACACAGTTTTTAAGATATTTAAAACGTGTTAGAATTAGTAACTCATTCTTTAGTGTTTATTTGGACATCTACTTCCTCAATTATGCACTGTCCTCCTGTTTGTTGCCCAGGCAGGCAAGCCACAGGTCATATTCTGCGTCTACACCACTGCTGCCACATAATCACTTCCTTTTACAGCTAGAAGTGAAAGTATGTCGAACGGTGAAATTCACTGCTACACTTTCAGACTGTCAAAACAATTTAACCTCTTGTGATCCGTGGAAAACAGGGACATAAAAGAGAACCCTTTTTTAGAGTGTTATTCCACAGCCAAGCTTGGTACATCAGCACAGTATCGTGCCGTTATCAGCTACACACCTACAGTTCAGCTACCGTGATGACATTGAGCTGTTACTTTATATTGGCTTGTTCATGAGATTGTCTCGTGAGTATTTCATGGAATTTTGTCTGGAGTTTGTGTCAAATCGGAGAAACACTGAAACATACCGTATTCGCACATATGCAGGAAGGCAGGCTCTCTCTCTCTCTCTCTCTCTCTCTCTCTCTCTCTCTCTCTCTCTCTCTCTCTCTCTCTCTCTCTCTCTCTCTTTTTTTTTTTCTCTTTCGCACGCACGCACACACAAACACACATAAACGCACATTCAAACACACACACACACACACACACAAAGACACACACACACACACACACACACACACACACACACACACACACACACACACACACACACACACACACACACACACACACACACACACACACACACACACACACACACACACACAAAGACACACAAAGACACACAAAGACACACACACAGGAAGAAAGGCATCAAGATGCTGATACAATGAGCCAATAGCGATGGTAGCATATCAACCTAATCTAGAATAAGCACACAAATACAGCACAGCCCCATGCAGCCCCATGCACACAGTGCTTTATGTGGTAGGGCTTTCACTGTGCATTCTTTTTAGTTGAAAAGCAAGCAGTCTGTATAGAGTATAACACATCTGCAGAGTACATTTAGCAATGAACACTTTGAGAATCAAATTGAACAGACCTAATTGAACACTACACTATTGCTCGTATTCTAAGTGCTGAATTCACACTGCCGAGTGTGCTCAGTGAAAGGAAAAAAATAGCCGCAGGAACCCAGCCACACAGGCAGCGTGTGTGTAGGCAGTATCCGGGCCAGCCTGCCCCTTACTAAAACAGTGGCCAGCCAAGCACCTGGTCTTGGACACCATCAGGAGTAAATTGCGGCGGATCAATTGGAGGTGTCACCTTCACGGGCCGTTTGATTAAAATGGAAAAGTGCTGAACACCCTGTATCCAACGGGAGCCAGAAGCCATACATCTGACAGACTGACAACACCATGCAACGGAGGGTAAAGAAGGTTGATGAGGTGTAAACTAAAGCTTTAGCTGCACAGGTGTCATTGTGGGCATGGTTACTAAAGAGGCACCAGAGGAGTTTTGGAGGGCCATTTGGCGTAATGCTATCCTAAGTAGACATACAAAACGGTCCCCGCTGCAGAAAACATTCTTGCCTAGTAATTTGTTCTGCCACTGCACCATAGGAGATACTAAAAAAGGACATACAACTGTCCCCCACCATCAAGGCTCTGGGTATAGGTTTTTTTTTCCCATTTCAGTCTTTGTACTGAATTGTTGGGCAGGGTTTAGCACAGTGAAGATACAGTTGTCTACTCCCTTTCTTCACTGCCACTTTATCTTTCTCTGTCTCTCACCGTCATAAACGTACCTACACAGAAATTCACAAACAGCATGAAGCGAACATGAGGGTGAACAGGAGCTATGCTTTTTTTTCTCTTTTTATGATTTTTCTATAGGACCTGAACACCTTCTATGTAATATGAACAGCTTACAAGGGTTACACAGTCTGAGCAGTTTAAAATGGCGTGAATACCAATTTTTGGTTCCCCCATCTTTGCCAAATGTATATTGTGAGAGTGGCCTCAGTTACATGGGACTTTTAATTCTGAATTAACTACATTATCATGTAGACACTTCCCGAATCAGAATTAATATGTTACTTCTGATTAAAGTGGGTGGTTTATTCCTCTTTTAATTCCTAAACATATTCCTCTGCCATGTAAACTTTAATTCTGTTTAATCAACAATTCCGTCGTTCCATGTATGTTCGTTTGGCACACGCAAACACAAAGCCTAGCGAAGCACTTCCAGGCAAAAAAAAATAAATGGCGGACCTCCATGCCGGTATGTTGTGGCTACCATATATTGATGTAAAAATGCACCACGAACTGATGCACAAAAAATTTACTTCACATTACCACTTGCCCACTCTGTGTTTAAGCTAGCCAGGTAAGCTAACGATTAGCATGTTTACTGATCTAAAGCAGCAGGGTTGGTCCAAAGAATTTACCCAGACTGGAGTGAATTATTTGGGGCTGAAGATTATGTGAAAGTGAAAGCCCATTGGGAAACTCCAACTCCAATTGTCATTGTGACACAGCACTCCACAGTGAACACTGCACACAACAAAATTGCATTTATGCCTCACCCGTGCAAGGGGGCAGCCCTCAATGGCGCCCCTAGGGAGCAGTGCGGCAGGCCGGTATCATGCTCAGGGTACCTCAGTCATGGAGGAGGATGGGGGAGAAGACTGGTTGATTACCCCCCCCACCAACCTGGCGGGTCGGGAGTTGAACTGACAACCTTTGGGCTACAAGTCTGACGTCCTAACTGCTTACCCATGACTGCACTATTATCAGTCATCCCGGTAGTACAGGGGGATCCTGGAGTGTGGTGTATGTCAAATTTCAATTTTGCCCAGCATGTGCATCCTCTGTCCAATCAAAGTACTTTCTCATCCCCAGACATTTATTCAGAAATTAATGAAAGTGAAAATGTAAACTCGACGAAAAAGACGTAAATTCTGAATAACTCATTTGGAATTATTAATTCAGAATTAAAAACATAATGTAATCATGGCCAGAGTCAGACTGCACTTTACATACACTGTATACATAGGCTGGTGTGCCTAGCTTGTGTAATACAAATGCATAGAGGTGCTACTGTCTCCAGGAGTCTATCATGCTCTCTACTCGCACTACTTGGTTTAGGGTGGGTTTGGAGTGGAGGGGATGTGCAACATAAATGGCATAAACCGGTTGCATTCAGTCAAACTGATTTCTGGTGGTGTGTGGGAAAAGAAAAAAGACAGAAATACAACAAATCCTTTGCTAGACACATGGCTTATTTTTGGTTGAGGTGTGTGTGTGTCTGTGTGTTAGGAAGCACAGATGATGCAACGGGCCTAAAGGCATGGTAAGAAGATTACATGTGTTTCTGATCTTGTCGACAGAAAAGGGACTATTATTGAATTGAAAGTGTGTGTGTGTGTGTGTGTGTGTGTGTGTGTGTGTGTGTGTGTGTGTGTGTGTGTGTGTGTGTGTGTGTGTGTGTGTGTGTGCGCGTGTGTGCATGTATGCGGTGTATGTGTGTGAGAGTAATTCTGTAGGAATTTCAAGGAATGGAGACAGAACTTCAACAGCGCTTTGTGTAACCTCAACACAGTCCTTGATACTGCTGAGGAGGACAGGCCGATTTATTGCATATTTTGAAATGTTGACCCTTCGGAGGGTATAAATGTGTGTGTGTGTGTGTGTGTGTGTGTGTGTGTGTGTGTGTGTGTGTGTGTGTGTGTGTGTGTGTGTGTGTCTGTGTTGTGTCTGTGTGTGTGTGTGTGTGTGTGTGTGTCCCAGCATGTGAGGCTCACTCGCAAGAGTGTCGAAATGTAGTTTGGAATGCTTGTGTTTATGCATGCTGTTCATGCTGTTGTAAGCACGCTGCTCAACTTGAACTCTTGTTTTTAGAGACTCCTCTCTACTCACAGTGGGTGGTCAGGCTGGAGTGTGTGCGTGTGATGTAATTTATTTATGCAGACCTAATCCCCACATCCAATTCAGCCATTAATCCCTGGCACTTGCTTTTCATTTGGGTCGTTCCAGATGGAAGCATCAAAATTTGGAGAAGTTTACTACTCTACCCACTCAGATCGGTCTGAAAACTCACAGTAGATTGTATCAAAAATCAGATCTGTACTCTGTACTTTTGTCCATAAAATGTAAAGAAAGCACCGCATCCGTTCTCCTTCCTTAGCAGC
Organism: Engraulis encrasicolus; assembly: GCF_034702125.1. Taxonomy (NCBI): domain Eukaryota; kingdom Metazoa; phylum Chordata; class Actinopteri; order Clupeiformes; family Engraulidae; genus Engraulis; species Engraulis encrasicolus. The sequence goes on from NC_085860.1 coordinate 6,112,041, forward strand.
ACTGTGTGAGTGGCCATGGTCTGACTGAAACATCTTTGTGCCTGTGCCCGTTTCATACAATATTCAGGGCTAAGGATCTTAAGGGCTATGGATCTTAGCCTTGAAGTGCATAAATTAGAATTCACAGCATTGGTACTTAATTTATAACTTGATTCTGGCCCTGTACTTTTCATTGCCATTATAGTTTCCAGTCTTTCAGAAGTCCATCCAATACTTTATTATTCAAAATTGATAAATGGGCTGATATGCTCCATGTCTTTCACCATTTTCTTTGGACCATTTTATGAGTCCAGCTGAAATGACTCATACCTTGTGACATGCTGCGTCAAATCAGTAACGAGTGGATGACTTTAGGGATAATGGAAACAGGTGTTGTTGTTGTGCTGGAGTCTGACTCATTTCCTGTCTCTTACCATCTCTTAGGGCAAAGAAGCGGTACTATGTAATTATGTTTTGTCCACACATGAAGCTGCCGATTCACATCAAAACAAAACAAAACAAAACAAATCATAAACAGAAAGGGGTGTTATGCTCTGGTCATTTTCTTACATAACTGTGTTTTACAATAATGGTGTGAAAATTCTTGATGGGACGACAAGTTCCAACTCCTCAGTCCTTTGTGCCTCAATTTGCACCATCAGGAATACACTACAAAAATGTGTTTGCAAAAAAGTACCCATTTGTTTTTGCCTGATCATGTGTCTAGTCTATAACACTCGGTCATTACTTGAACATGTTTGTGATATCAGGTTAACATAAATCCATTTTACTGGATTGGACATAGTGTATGTACGTACACAGCGACTCATCTACATAGTGGTATTGCATGCACCATTGGATTTTGGCTCATTTCCATAGTCATAAATGTAAACAGTTCTGAAAATAAAGGACTATAGTGTCACTGTCACACACACACACAGAAATGCACACGCACGTGTGTGTGTGTGTGTGTGTGTGTGTGTGTGTGTGTGTGTGTGTGTGTGTGTGTGTGTGTGTGTGTGTGTGTGTGTGTGTGTGTGTGTGTGTGTGTGTGTGTGTGTGTGTGTGTGTGTGTGTGTGTGTGTGTGTGTGTGTACACATACGTGACAGTGAGTGAAGATAAAAGCTTGCCCCTGTAGCCACTAGGGAGAAACGGATATAGGACTGGGAGTGAGTGCACAGAAAGACAGCAATTAATATGGCTCTGACCCAGACTCAGCATGACATTAGAGGTAAATCCGTATGGAGATGACAGGGACTCGTCAATCCTGTGTGATCCAAACACAAACAGATGGCATTTGCATTTCAGAGCACATTTTATCTTTCTTGCAGGATATACCCGCTGTGACCACGCATCGTTTGGGAGGGGGAATCAAGGGCCAAACAAAAACCTCACATCAAAAATGGTCCCCACTTTGGTTTAAGGTTTTGTATACTAGGAAAATGTGATAAATGACGACCCAGATCTGAAAAGAATGGAAGCTGTGATTCAGGACGGATTTTTACATACAATAGCGATAGCAAATCAATCAATGTTGGACGGCTGGCTTTCTTGAAAAATAGATGCTATCCTCAAACAATGCTGCATCATATTAACTGTCACCACCACCGCCACTTCTCCGCATGGAGGGTTATTTATTTCATTTGCCTCTAACGAGAGACACAATATGATCACAGAGAAATCTTTGTACTGCTGATAGGGCTTTGATATGCCAATTAAACAGTTTTAGACTGGTGGAGAAAAAAAATCTGTCATCTTCTCAATGCAGACATTGCAGAGGGACTTCAAGCACTTGGGCGAGAAATAGAGACAGAGACAGGGACGAGAGAGGAATTGAAAACAGTCATAGAAAAAGGAATAATAAATGAGAGCACGATTCAAGGTACGCATGTACAGTAAGCACTCCAATATGATGCATAGCCTCATGGAAGTCGCATGGTAAAAAGTGGCTTCTATGTTCTATTTTTTTGTGTTGCACCATTCCAGATTCATGCATTGAATGGAGCATGTGTTTGTAGACCCAGCTATCAGTGTGTACAGTGCATAGCAATAATGAGTACACCCCTGTTGAAAAGTAGCATTTTGAACAATATTTTAATAAACACACAAGTTATTCCCAAAATGCTCATTGAGTGAGTGTAATACAACATCTTTTGAGCTTATGACAGAAAAGTGAGGTTAACAGTATAACTCAAATGACAAATTTGTCATTTTTTGTGAAATTATGCTGGTGCAAAAGTGAGTACACCCCTATGCTAAACTCCCATACTGTATAGTGTCTTAGAAGGAACCGTGTTGGCATCCTTACCTTACATTGAATTTTTACATTTTGAGTCTGCACCTGGCTAAAATAGATGTGTGTGATATTTGAATTAAATCCTATAAAGAGTATCATGATCTGCTTGAAATTCTTTGAGACGTTTCAGGCCAACACGGCCCCTTCACAGACACTCTCTGGGAGTTTAACATGGGGGTGTTTTTGCACCAGCATAATTTCACAAAAATATGTCATTGAAGTTAAACTATTGACGTTACTTTTCTGTAATAAGATCAGAAGATGTTGTATTACACTCAATCTATGAGTATTTTGGGAATAAATTGTATTATTCAAAAGGGGTACTCATTATTGCTGTGCACTGTAATTGCAGGCTGGTTTGAGTATCAACTGGTTATGTATTGTACGTCTGTGGCCTTCACACCCACACTGGCCTCTCTGCCAAAGACCATCTCACCCTTCACCTGAGCGACTGTGGGCCCCATTGTCCCATCATCCCCGAGGTGGAGATAGCAGCCATCTTGGGGGGCATTCAGGGCAGCTGAGGATATAATCAGTAGGGCTGAGCCAGACATTGGCACGGTGACAGGGTGGCCAGGTTAAGGGTCTGCTGTGCAGCAACAGAGCTTGATTCACACGCTGGGGGAGGTTCCATGCGGTAACTCATCTCGAGAGATCCTCCACACCCTTGTCTCAACCCCCTCTGCTGGTCTCACTTTTCCCTGTGTGTGTGTGTGTGTGTGTGTGTGTGTGTGTGTGTGTGTGTGTGTGTGTGTGTGTGTGTGTGTGTGTGTGTGTGTGTGTGTGTGTGTGTGTGTGTGTGTGTGGTGTGTGTGTGGTGTCTGTGTGTGTCTCTCTCTCTCTCTCTCTCTCTCTCCTCTCTCTCTCTCTCTCCTCTCCTCTCTCTCTCTCTCTCTCTCTCTCTCTCTCTCTCTCTCTCTCTCTCTCTCTCTCTCTCTCTCTCTCTCTCTCTCTCTGCCTTTCTCAAAGGCACCTCAGAATGGGGAGAGAAAAAGGAGCCGTGACACTGTGAACACCTTGACAGACCAGCTCAGTAGTGGCCACAGATCACAATAGCACTGCAGTGCACAACCCCCACCCCTGGAGGAGAAAGGGAGGGACGAGGAGGAGTAGAAGGACGAGGAGGAGGAGGAAGAGGAGGAAGAAAAGGTGGAGGAGGAGGAGAAGGAAGAGGAGGAGGAGGAAGAGGAGCAGGAGGAGGAGGGGGAGGAGGAAAAGATGGAGGAGGAGGAAGAGGAGGATGTTGATGAAGAGGAGGAGGAGGAGGAGTTTGCGGGGGTGCACTTTTCTGTGATGGGAATCAAAAGTGAGCTGTAGCATTTGGCTACGAAGGCAGTGAGCCCAGAGAGGACATTTTGTTTGAGTACAATGCAAGCCATGCACTTCCTTTTATGGTCCCTGTTACATTGTATTATTGTCATGCGCTGTACAACCTTGTGCTGCTCTATAACTTGTTGAGTATTTAAAATGTTATGTATACTAGGGATTAAGATAAGTCTTAAGTGTAGCTAATTAGTAGGATTAGGTAGTATCTCAGTGGTGGTACATACTCTACTGTATATTACCGTGGAGGTTGAGCACCACTGCATGAGCATACTGCCTAGGTATTTACAATATAACACCGCTTAATTAAAAAAAAACCTATAATGGCGCTGTGAAGACATTTATTCGAATAAATGTCACGGTTTTACATTTGCCTATACTTTAACCTACATTTGCCATCATAACCTAAATGTGTGTGTGTGTGTGTGTGTGTGTGTGTGTGTGTGTGTGTGTGTGTGTGTGTGTGTGTGTGTGTGTGTGTGTGTGTGTGTGTGTGTGTGTGTGTGTGTGTGTGTGTGTGTGTGTGTGTGTGTGTGCAATACACCATAAAACAGGGAGGTCTGTGGCACCCATCATTGAATAAATGATTGTGTGTGTGTGTGTGTGTGTGTGTGTGTGTGTGTGTGTGTGTGTGTGTGTGTGTGTGTGTGTGTGTGTGTGTGTGTGTGTGTGTGTGTGTGTGTGTGTGTGTGTGTGTGTGTGTGTGGCATTAGCTCAATACCGTCTGTGTGC
>NC_085860.1:6121371-6131371 GCF_034702125.1 Engraulis encrasicolus
GCAGTACGTTGCCAGTATTCCATTTAGGCTAATACAAGTTCCCCAATATTCCGTGGAATAGCATATGTTCATAGAATACAGCCAGATTTGGAATGAATACGTAGGCCTAAACAGTTTGCATTTTCTGAGTTTGCGTGACTCCTGAGCAAACTGAACACTACCACCATTATGATTTAAAATCTGAATATGCACTCAGTCTGTAGTCTGAAGTAATGCAGCACCATGCACCATGCACCGTGTCAGATAATTAATGATAACTGTATACTTTGCAGTAAGAGCTGATCTTTCATTTCCTGTTTCCGCTATATATATATATCTCAGGAAATACCAGTGTGTACTTGGTAGTATTCAGCCTCTAATTGTAGGCTACTGTACATCATGTCAAATAACTAATGTATAATCAATGTATAATAACAGTATATCTCCGTCCCTCCCGGGTTACAGACTGACCTGGGCTGCGTGTCCTGAAATGGGCTCGTGTAAAAGGGTCGGAACAGGACACCTGCTGCCTCTAGGTCCGGCATGGTTTTTTACAGCTGCTCATCATTTCAGGGCCATTTTGTCAGATTAATGGGGGGAAATGTGAATTGATTGCACAGGAAGGCAGGTGGGGAAGAAGTGACCACAGAGGAGGAGGAGGAGGATGTGCTGTGTGTGGCAGTGGTGGTGGTGGAGGAGGGAGAGGAAGAGGAGGAGGAGAATGAGAACAGGGCCAGAATTAAATGCGACCTCACCTCAGTATCCACAGCTGGTCAAGAGAGTGTGTGTGTATTGGGGGGGGGGGGGGGGAGACCAAAAGCAATAAGAGAGAGAGAGAGAGAGAGAGAGAGAGAGAGAGAGAGAGAGAGAGAGAGACACACACACACTCACACACACACACACACACAAACACACACACACACAAACACACACACACACACACACACACACACACACACACACACACACACACACACACACACACACACACACACACACACACACACAAAGACAATATGTGTGCGTGTGTATGCATAATTTTGTCGATACATGATCATTGTTTTTTACCTACTTTTCGTCATGGAAATAAAGCTCATTGAATTGAATTGAGGGAGAGAGAGAGAGAGAGAGAGAGAGAGAGAGAGAGAGAGAGAGAGAGAGAGAGAGAGAGAGAGAGAGAGAGAGAGATAGCGAGAGAGAGAGAGAGAGAGAGATTAGAGCGTGTAAGAAAGAGAAGGAAAGACAGCAGAAGAGAAAAAGAGCGAGGGTAGCTGAGGAGCAGCCCACTCAGTCATAATGAAGGTACTGACCCTGCCAAATGAAGTGGCAGAGCAGGAGCGGAGCGAGACGCTATAGGCTGAGAGAGATCATGTCTGACAAGCAGGAGATGCGGCCACTTGCCTGATAAAGTGAGGCGGACAGTATGAGGACTGATATGTGGAATGGACAACCGGCAGCAGCAGGAGTGGAGGATAGGGGAGGAGGGAAGGAGAGAAGAAGGGAGGTAGAGAGAGGTAGAGAGGGGGCCTACGCAGTCAGGCAGCCTTGTGCATCCATCCAGGTCAAGGGGGAAGAGCTGGCCCCACACTTGCCTGTGAGAGTGTGCTGTTGTGTATGTGTGACGTGTGTGGTCGGGTCCGTGTGTGTGTGTGTGTGTGTGTGTGTGTGTGTGTGTGTGTGTGTGTGTGTGTGTGTGTGTGTGTGTGTGTGTGTGTGTGTGTGTGTATGCGTGTGTGTGTGCGTGCGAGAGAGAGAGAGAGAGAGAGAGAGAGAGAGAGAGAGAGAGAGAGAGAGAGTGTGCGCGTGTGTGTGTGTGTGTGTGTGTGTGTGTGTGTGTGTGTGTGTGTGTGTGTGTGTGTGTGTGTGTGTGTGTGTGTGTGTGTGTGTGTGTGTGTGTGTGTGTGTGTGTGTGTGTGTGTGTGTGTGTGTGTGCGTGCGAGTGCGTGCATGCATGTGCGTGCGTGCCTGCATTTGTGCGTGTGTAGGGACTATGTGAGAGGGTGCCTCTGTTTGCGTGTGTATGTGTGCGTCTTATGTGTGTCAATGTGATTGTCAGAGAGGAATAGAGGAAAACAGATGGGGTCCACTTCACTTCTGTGTCTCTGTGCTTTGCCTCATGTTCTACACAACACTGTACATCACTCAACGCTGCTTGTTTTTGTGCTGAAATGTCACTCTTACTTCCCCAGAATTACACAGGCGTAAACACACAACTTCACAACATGACATAGTATGTTTGTTCGTCAGTGTTAGTTAGTTATACATTAGCAGACAAGATATTCAATTATTTCAGGAGGTACAGAAATAAGTACAGAAATAACAAGGGAAAAAGTCAGTATAATTGTATTATCTGGTACAGAATCGCTACCACATTAGCCTTTTCTGTTTCTTTCTTTCTTTTTTTCTTTTTTTTTTTACAGAAACAGAAGCCTTGCTATGGTTGCCTTGGTAATTAAATGTCGTCTTGAAACCAGTGTGGTGTCATTAAATACTATCCCTCAGTGAAAACGATGAGAGGAAGAGAGGAAACATGTAAATTAAGGCGTTTAGGATCATATGCTACCACCCACAGAGGGTAGCATTGTAACCACGCATACAAACACAAAACAACACAAAAACAAATTTGGTGTGACCAAAAAGATATATTTTGGAGGGGTGTACTTTAAGGAAGGAGGAATGCTACAAGAAATTGTGGACACCTTGGAAGTTAATAACTTTGGGTCCACACCACAACCGTATTATGTATGTACGTAATATGTTGTATGTACAAATTTCAGTTCATATTGTCAAACCGCCAACAATTTCATACCTCTGTCTCTGTTTGTCTTTGACGTATGCCGCTTTCCCCCCCATTTTTTTCAGTTACAATGGGTCACGTAACCATCTCACAGAGTACAGTAGCCACCAGCTTAGCTGGCTCATCTTGGAAAAATGAAGGAAAAAAAAAACGGTTTGAGGCTGCTTCAAAATGGCTACCAGACCAGAACATTTCCATGTCAATAACCATACAGTACATCAAATAAAATATTCAATAAAAGCCTTTTTATGAATAAGGAATTAGTGAGGTACTTTAAAAACATTATTTGAAATGAAATAACACAGCAATTTTGCAGCAAATACCCATAAAAACAATGGACATGCACATGAATCTGCATGCGTGTCTCTGATAAGAGCATCTCCCTTTTCGCTGTGAGTGATTGTGTCCCCTCCGCTGCTGGCATCCGCTGATGGGTGGCAGTCACATTTGCAAGCACTTACGAGCTATTTGTGGCTGTCTGTGTGAGTGCTAAATATGTCTTTCAGCAGCAGTCTGGTGTGTTTAAATGAGCCTTTGATGGCATTTAGCTGAGGAAGAGGAAATAAAAGCGAAACTACTTAATAATGCATCTGATCTGAATTCATAAGTGTGAGGCGTCAAGAAGAAAATCCAGCCGCCACGACAGATATTTTGCACACGTCTACGAAATGGTGAAACAGTGGCAGGGTGGAATTACATTTGCTGCACGCTTATCAGGTTTCAAAGTATATTTGAGGCATCCATGAGTGGGAGTTCATCTTCTTCTTCCTCTTATAGGCACCGGAAGCATTGGGAGGAATCCTCACAGGAGGACATCCTGAGAGCCTTCCTGAGAGATATGATGCTCGTGATGGATGTGAAATACATTGTCTATGGTACTGGCTATAGCATGGTCTCAATCTGTTCTCTGGACTTTGATAAAATGTAATGTTTAGCAGACGTTACATACTGTATAAAGCCCCGTTCCCAATGTATGCAAGTGCAGTGTTTCACACCTTCAAACCGTCGATTTCATGTGATGTGATGTGATGTGATGCGATGACACATTCCCTCTACACTCTAAGAAGGAATGTTTTAACACATTTTTAGTGGAATGTGACACAATATGGGTATTATTCAGTAAAATACATGCTTGACACGCTTTATGTTAAATTTCACAATAATCATACTTATTTTAAATGTATTTTTAATGTATGTGGCCAAATATACTAACAATTTCTCACATCAAGGCAGGACTTTGGCTTCAATATGAAACAAACCAATTTTCATTTCATTGATTCCTTATAATTAAACTATTATTGCCCAACACACATATTGCACGACTAACATACATAGCAAATGTGATCCCCTTGAGCACTAATAATTTGTGTCATTTCTGACACAGTATCTCATACACAAATCACCAGTTCATGAATCACTGAAACAATTTTGGGAAAAATGAAAAGCTGCCAGAAGCTGCTGTTAGTGTTGTTTTAACCATGTACAGTAAGCGTCAGACATACTGCGCAGTTATGAATTATGTAACAAACACTGCAACGTGCTTTATTCATTTGGCGTAGGGTTTGTGGAGAGTCCATAAGGCCAGGTTACAAGGAGCACATTAGGCACTCTGCTCTACACTAGATGCTATTAGTGTCATGTACACTCAAGTCCGTCACACTCAGGTCAATGTGTCTACTTGGTGACCACAACACACACACACACACACACACACACACACACACACACACACACACACACACACACACACACACACACACACACACACACACACACACACACACACACACACACACACACACACACACACACACACACACACACAGGCGAACAGGCAGACAAACGGAATGCACACACACATTCACACACACACACATACATACACACATACACACACACACACACACACACAGGCAAACNGGCAGACAAATGGAATGCACACACACATACATACACACATACACACACACACACACACAGGCAAACAGGCAGACAAACGGCAACCACGCACACACACACGCACGCACGCACGCACGCACGCACGCGCACACACACACACACACACACACACACAGAAACACACTCACCACAACACATGAGCATTGTCATCATCGCGGACCATCTTTATTCCAGAAGACGTCTCCCAACGGAGAGCTGTCATGCGCACACCGAAAAGCTCTTGAGCACAGCAGGCCATATTTCCCCCCCTTCCTTCTTTTTATGCCAAAACATAATATCACACAGCAGCTGTTTCCTGTTTTATTTATGTATTCCAGCTCACGCATGAGGATGGATGAATGGTGAGGAGAGGAGGTGATGGATAGACCAAGGACGCATGGATGATGAAAATAGTGAACTGGTGGAGATGACCTGGATTTATATAAGGGGGTCGGCGAAAGTAAGCGTGTTCGTGTGTGTGTGAGAGAGAGAGAGAGAGAGAGAGAGAGAGAGAGAGAGAGAGAGAGAGAGAGAGAGAGAGAGAGAGAGAGAGAGAGAGAGAAAGAGGGAGAGAGAGAGAGAGAGAGAGAGAGAGATAGAGAGAAAGAGAAAGGGGAAGGATTTCATGAAGCAGGTATGTTTACATTGTTGTATAAAGCCATGTTGAGTTCCTGCATCTCATACTGCCCCGACGCTGCACTCTGCATTGGGATTCAGATGATTGCATGTCTGAGTCACCCAACTATAGGAGGTGGTAGATCGCTGCTAAATATATTTCAGCCGGTATTACGATCACCACATTTACAATCAGCTAACATTAAGTCTCATGTAGTCAATGAACATGTTGTGCTTTTTGCAGTAGGCCTAATATTATGTGATGGGCATGCAGGAAAGTACCTCAATTGTTTTACTTAAAATAATGACTGAAGCTGAATTGACATGTTAATGCTAATGCATTGGAAAATTCTCTGTCTCTTTCCATTCATTCAAACGGCAGAATATTTTTATGGCATTTCCATAACGTGATTTGAATAATTACATGCTAAAATCTGCAACAGATCCTTATTTAAATGGAAACGAGAGACCACTGCGCAATCAACTGCCCAAAAATGAAATTATTCATCATTACTTTATCCTCTAATGGCCTTTTTTACATTGCAATTACACATGGTCATTAGTATGAACCAAAAACTGGGCACAATGCTTTAATAATGAATTTATGTCTGATGCAAACCTTGCCTCATTGAGTTTTCTGATTTTTAGGATTTTAAGATCATTTTTTTTATTTTCATGCTATTTCTCTGTTCGTCCTTGATCCCTTTTTAACCTTTGACCTAGCTACCTGGCATACCTTATACCTTTGCCAAATCTATGCATTTTGTCAGCACACTGAGCTGCATGTGTCCTACTAAGTTACAATCAAATACCTCACCACCATAAATTGCATCTACAGTGTTAGCACCAATAATAAACTACATCACGTTTCTAAAGAACTTTTTTGTTTGTTTTTCATATAAGTCAAGCACCGGAGCCAACATAAATTCATGCCATAAACCAGTAAACAATATCCAACAGCTGAATCCGTCATTGAATAATCTGAGTAAAGGCCAATACATGAGAGATGCCTCGTGTGAAAGGGAAAGAGAGAGATGCCTCGTGTGAAGTCATTTGGAAATGGAACTAATCAGGCACTATAGGTGGTGTTGACATCTGGTAGCCCGCCGCACGTTCCCGTGTACAGCCTACTGGCCTCCAGAACGCAAGGACACATTAAGCCTTTAACGCGGGCCTAAAGAAATGGAACACCTGTGTGCTGGTAAAACCCATCACGGTAATTAGCTAAACAGCCTGCAAGCCACCTGCAAATGCACCGCACCCGCACAAGAACGGCAAGGACACAAAAAGGCACACACAGACACACACAAGCACACACAGACTCATAGAGTACACTCACAGTATATCACACACGCACACGCACGCACGCACGCACGCACGCACACACACACACTAAGGAAGACACACATGAGCACATATGCACTGATCTCCCCCTATCTTTCTTTCTCTCTCTCTCTCTCTCTGTCTCTGTCTCTGTCTCTGTCTCTCTCTCTCTCTCTCTCTCTCTCTCTCTCTCTCTCTCTCTCTCACACACACACACACACACACACACACACACACACACACACACACACACACACACACACACACACACACACACACACACACACACACACACACACACACACACACACACACACACTCACACATACACATACAAAGTAAGGCGAGCCAAGCAAGTCAAAGATGGAGGGCCCTGCAATAGCGGCGGGCCTTTGATGGGCTGCCACAGAGGGCGATATGTGTGATTTACAGCGCCATGGTATTTTAGTATGACAAAAGGAGCCTGGATGTGTCGTCAACGAGCTCCAGGGAGAGAAAAGGAGGGAGGGGCTGGAGGCAGAGAGAGAGAGAGAGAGAGAGAGAGAGAGAGAGAGAGAGAGAGAGAGAGAGAGAGAGAGAGAGAAAGAGACAGAGACAGAGACAGAGACAGAGACAGAGACAGAGACAGAGGATGAAGGAGAGGAAGGCAGTGTAAGATAGCGAGAGACAGACTGCATGTGCATGAGAACTGCAGAGAGAGAGAGAAAGAGAGAGAGAGTGCGCGCGTGAGAGAGAGAGAGATGTCTGTGTGAGAGAGAGTGTGTGTGTCCACAGGAGGAGGACATAGAGATGGAGAATGACAGACAGAAAGAAAGAGAATATGTGAGAATGACAGACCAGAAGAAAGAAAGAAAGTGAGATGGAAAGTTAGACACAAAGATAGCATCCACAAGAGAAACAGAAAGAAAAAGTAAGAAAATAACAGACCGAAAGAATGAAATAAGACAGAAAGAAAAAGTAAGAGATAGAGAGAAAGAGAGAGACAGTAAGAGAGAACGTGAGAGAGATAATGACATTATAAAGGAGAGAGAGAGAGAGAGAGAGAGAGAGAGAGAGAGAGAGAGAGAGAGAGAGTGCTCACTGCACGACAGGCGAGGTCGAGACAGAGGCGCACTTCCTTCTCCAATGCGACAAATATTCAAAAATTAGAGAAGCGCACTTTAATAAATTTAACCAAGTAATCCCGGGTTTCCCGGGTTTCCCGGATCTGAATACAGATGAGTCATTATCTATCCTACTGGGACAACAAGGGCAGACAGCAACGCTTGCTGCCAAATATGTCAGTGCATGCCATAGACAGAGGGACATTGAATAGACACCACAAAAGCCACTACCCCCCAACCCACACACACACACACACACACACACACTATGCACACCCACACACACACACACCCACACACACCCACACCCACACACACACACACACACACACACACACACACACACACACACACACACACACACACACACACACACACACACACACACACACACACACGTTTCTGTTTGCTTTCTTTTCTTGCTGATATTATTAATGCAATTGCAAGCATTCATTTGTGTGTTTGTTTTAACACTTATTTCATCCAATGTATAGCAATGTATCTTCAACCAATGCTTTGGCAATACAAAATATTTTTGTCATGCTAATAAAGCTTCTATGAATTGAATTGAATTGAATGAATTGAGAGAGAGAGAGAGAGAGAGAGAGAGAGAGAGAGAGAGAGAGAGAGAGAGAGAGAGAGAGAGAGAGAGAGAGAGAGAGAGAGAGAGAGAGAGAGAGAGAGAGAGAGAGAGAGAAAGAGTTATGCACAGGATGACTCATGTCTTCCTCGTTAGGTACATTGATCTGGATGTGAAGCTGACTCATCTAAGGCTCTACCTGTTACTAAAACAGTCCGTCAAAGTGGCATTGCCACTCTCTTGTTGCTGCTCATCGCTCCTTCACCTCCTCTGTCATCACCACCTCCTTTCCCTCTTTCACCAACGTCTCCTCTGCAAATCTCCACCCCCTATGCCCCCTTTGTTCTCTCCCCAATGGAGCCCTTTCCTTCCGCCATCAAAGTCGCATCACTACTCCCTACTCATCACTCTTTCAACTGCTTCACCGCCTCATCTTCTTCCTCCTCCTCCACCACTTCCTCCTCCTCTATCGGTCGTGTCACCTCTGTGATGAAGGTCTTTCCGGCGTCAAAGTGGCGTCACTCTTTTTGCCTCTCATCACCCCCTAGCTCGTCTGCCACCTACCTGCTCGTCCTCCTCCACCACTACCTCCTCCACCACTCGTGTCGCCTCCGTTCTCTTTTCTGCTGTGATGGAGGTCCCTCTTTCCCCCATTACTGTGGCATTCCTCCTCTTGCTGCCACTCATCGCTCATCCATCTCCCCTGCCACCTCATCTGCCTCTTCCTCCCCGGCCGCCTTCTTCTCACCGCCTCCTCATCCTCATTCAGCATGGAATAGCCCCACTTACTTTAGCCTTTCCAGCATCTGCATTCCAGAGCAGTCGAAGTGGGAGCTCCAAGTGGGGGAAATTCACACTGCCTCCACATAAACAAATTGAAGTCAGATGATAATGGCGGTGCCCATGGAGTCGTAAAAATGTCAATAAATAAGTGAAACTTAATTTGTCTTGTGTGCAGCTGTTCCAAAGACAGTCATTTTAACTCAACATCTTCTTGTGTCAACAGAAATGTGACATATGGCAGAATAATAGCTATTATTGCTCTTTTAGCTCGTATCAAAACACCTCGCTAACGTCAGCTAAACCATAGCGGTTGCTATGGTGTTAGAACTCCCACTTCATCTGCCAGGTACAGGAGCTGGACCATACAGGTAGGAGGAGAGGGAGCTCCTTCTAGTTTGGATTGGCTCTGGAAGGCACCATAAGTCACTCTTCTTCCTTCAGCTCACCCTCTGCCACCTCATCCTCCTCCTCTTGCACCACCCCTTTCTTCTCCGTCACCCTTGTCCCCATACCTCTCGATATTCGGATGGCGTCCCTTTTTCCCACCAATGTGGCATAGTTCCTCTTGTTTTGCCCCTTCATCTTCTTGCCTCAGCTGCTCCTCTGTCAGCACCCACCTCCATACCACTGTACTGAACTCTGACGAAGGGCATCATTTCCCATGAGCGCATCACAGCTCATCTCCAAGCCTTCACCCAAACGCACACAGACACAGATGGAGACACGTGCAGACACATGCACGCACGCACGCACACACACACAGCTCAGAGTGAAGAGTTGACTGGGCTCTCCCTATTTCCCCTCCCAAATCTGATTGAGTGTAAAGAGAGTGACTCTGAATGAGTCATGGACTCCCAAACAATTGTAATGCGGGGATATAAA
>NC_085860.1:6133871-6146371 GCF_034702125.1 Engraulis encrasicolus
AGAGAAAATGTAACAGTAGGCCTGTATGTTAAAGAAATACATTAATTCTATTTCCTCACCATAATAGCAATGCTTTGTGCTGTCTAAGCAATATTTCAGTGGCAGGCAATGAGGTTCCCCAACTGTCTGAGAGAGGCGGTAGCACTAAGGAGTGCCGTTGCACCTCTCGGTAATAGCATTAAAGGCTCTATTTTAGCTGTGCTAACAGAGCTCTAAAATGTCCCCTGTGGGAAGAGAAATCTCAGGGCGAATATGAATCCCTAATGTGGACACATGTCAGCAGTATTCTACCGGAAATGTGCAGAGAAAGGCACTATTGTGGGGTCGCATTGGGCCTTTCCATCGTCATATGCGTTTGCATGGATGGGCGCGAGGTGAAGCACATGAGTGTGCAGAATGGGTGCGTTGGAGCAAAATAGGGGCTATCCAAAATATAATTGGCCCAGTTTAGGCCACGGGAGTGTGGAAAGATCATCCACAGGATAAGATTTTAAATTTGGTGTCTTGTGAAATGGCAAAGGCTGAATAGCAAAGTTTGTTCTGAAGGTTCTGCACAACTTGTATGTCTGTGGGGAAAATGGTTGGAAATGAAACAGATATAAAACATTGTGATTTTTTTTTCATCACAAACTTTACTCACAACATCACAGAGGTTAGGTTGTAGAACTCATGAGTCAACTAGTTGTATATTACGAAACCGAAATAAGACCCTTTCAATGGCCCTGTGAAAACTCTTTGTGCCTACCAGAAAGGTAGAGTCTACGTAACTTGTTTAGTTTGGAGGACCGCCATCAATTTGTAAGTTCTTAGTGTGGCTTGCCATTTGAAATGTTCATACATGAATGGGTGGATGTTCTCTATGTACTGTAAATCTGCCATTTTGTTTGTCATAGTCATCATATCTTTGCACATTCATTAAAGAAGATCAGATTTGTGAATGGGCAACATATATTTCAGGAATACACTATTAACACTACACATTGGACCTTTAAGAGCCAACATTTAAATTATAGTGAGATGCAAAAGACACCTATTCTAATAAAGAACTATCCCATGCATACGGGGAGGGGGGGGGGGGGTTAGGTAAGTGCCTGGGGGGATTCAGATGGCTGCCAGCGTCCCTGCATACATGCACACACACACACACACGCGCGCGCGCGTACACACATACACACACACACAAATCATGATATGCACGTACACACACACACACACACACACACACACACACACACACACACACACACACACACACACACACACACACACACACACACACACACACACACACACACACTCAAGGCCCATGCTTTCAAGCTCTCCCAGTACACTAATACACACAGTCACAGACACACACGCACATATGCATGCATACACGCACCCATACACTCACACATATTTTCTCTCTCTCTCACACACACACACACACACACATTACAAACTTCACAAACTTGCTGTTGGACATAAATCATTCAGAAATGGGGAAACTGTGTTTGAAAAGGGAACAAAAACAGCATGGCCTTAAATAAACTTGTTCAAATGCGCTGGGGACAACATGCTGCTTCTTAAATTCATTCCGTTGCTCAGCAAGTGTTTGTACACTCTGAAAATTATAACAAAGTGATGAAAAATTAAAAGAAACACACACGCACATCCCACCACCCACACACACGCACACCACAACCCCGAATCCCTGCTTTTAAAGAGTTGGTATGAGCCTAATTAAAAATCAACATTTTTTCCCAGCCCCCTTCAGAGACGACGGAGGGCACGACTATAAAAGGGAAGGGAGACAACAGTAAAAAAGCAGCACAACTTCAGAGAGCCTGCTTGTACTGCAACAGCTACACCAGCAGCAGCAGCAGCATCCTGCTTAAAAGCCTCTGTGGAGTCACCCGAACGAACAGAGATGCAGCCTCAGCACCTGTCTGTTCCCGACCTGCCTGCAGCCAAGGCTGCCTGGCTAGATGGCTAGCTGGGGGAGGTTAGGCTGGGTTAATGAGGAGGAGGGCGAGGAAGCTTTTTAGCCTATATGGTTTGGGAGTTGGCCTGCGGATCAGAGGGTTTTACAGGTACGAATCCCTCCTTTACTTGAGCAAGGCACCTGACCTCACTTTGTCTTATAATAATAATAACTTTAAGTCGCTTTGAATAAATGAAAGCATCAGCTAAGTGCAATGTAATGTAATGTAGTGTAATATAAGAACTGTAAGTGGAACCAATGTCTTGCTACGATCGTAAGTCATTTTGGACAAATGTTTCAGGTGATGAAAATGTGATGGAAATGTAATCAGTATGGTGGCCTAGAAGTTTATAACCAGTGGTGTATAAGGTTAAACTAGAAGTACTCTCTTACAGTGTATCTACCTCATTGGGTACAGTGGAATAGCAGGAATATAAACAATGTAGGCTATCATCCTTTCATCACATCAGTAATTATCTCAGTAAGAGTACTTCTACCTCTACATATACTTCTGTTTATAACACTCATATAACAAATACTGTATTTATTTTTCACAAATTTAAAAAATATAAAACATACTGTTCATGTTCAACAGTTCAAAGTTCTATGCACAGCTCCTAGGTGCTGGTAAACGCAGGAGTGTTCAATACTTCAAAAGAAAGAAGTCTACCGCACACTTTTTTGACTTTATGCTCGTTTATTTAGTACAACGCGTTTCGCCTCAGTGCGTCATCAGGCTCGCTCATTTATATACTGTATACCAGTGCGTCAAGAAAGTGTGCAGTAGACTTCTTTCTTTTGAAATACTGTACACGTTATTGCCGTTATCTTCTCAGCCACAGTAATTCAGCCTAAGTTCCCCTCCTTGCCAACAGGTGGGCCAAGGCACCCTGGGGTGGGTGTTGGCACATTCAGCACTGCACTGCCATAGACATCATCACCAACGTCACTGCCACCATCTCCACTGCCTCTACTGGCACCTCCACTGTCACCAGCCAACTGGAACGTGCAGCAGTTCTCATGCAATATGCAAAGCTGCCATGCAATATTGAGGACAATCTGTGAGGAGAGAAGAAAAAAAGCAAAGGGGCTTGTGGGTGGTACTTGACTGGACTGGAGGGGCTGGGGTGGGAAGTGTGATGGGAACACCAAATAATGGTGAAAAAGTGAAAATGAAAAGTCCTAGCCTCTCCAGCATGGCTGTCTTTACATTCTGTCCCCTGAATAACCCATCCTTAAATCATACCGCACACACCCACCATGCAGCACCTCCTCCCAAAGGCCTCCTGCAGCGGAAATGGGAGGACAACGGTGGAACATACTGTACTGTGGTGTGCTGTGTGATGACCTGTGCTGTACTGTCCTTTGCTGTGCTGGGATGCACTGTACTGTGCTATGCGAGGATGTACCATACTATCCTGCTAGCTCTGCTATGGATGACCACGTGCTGTGGTTGAATGAGATGTCCTCAGTTATTCTGTGCTATGCTTAAGCTGTGATTTACCTTCCCACAGTCTAGCAACCAACTCCGCAGCCTGCACTGTACTTGCACTTTTTTTTTCTAAACCCAACCACCACCACCCCCCACCCCCCTTAAGGGGAAACTATATTGTCTTCCTTTTTTTCTTTTTTTTTTTCTTTTTTTTTTTTAATTTGTCTTTGTTTTTCTTTAAACAAAAGAAAAATGTAACATACAATAAAGGATAATAAAAGGATACAGAAAAAGTACCCCCCCCCCACACACACACACACACACACACACACAACCCCCGCTCCAGGAAGGAATTATAACTTACTTTTGCGCTGATATGCATAGAAATTATATCTTAGACATTTACGAAATAAACAGAAATGGGAAAAAAGAGAAAAAAAGGTACTACCTACGGCCATCCATTAGACCACCCATCTGCATACATTGCTTTACCTGTTTCATATGCCATTGTACACTCTATTTTATTTTACTTGCTGTACTTGCACTTTAACCAATGCTCAGCATACAGTGATTCCCCCATTGTGACTCCATCACTGTGTTTAGGGAAAAGCTCTAGGTCTAGGTATCCTGGTATGTTTTACTATTTGGCTCCATACTGTATATTTGCGAGATGAGCCTGAGGTGTACCATGCAATTGTGGTGTGATGCATCCACCACACAGTACTGTGCAATGTTGTGATGGTCTTTGCTGTGCGGCAGGGCAAAAATACAAACACTGGCGCCAGCCTCAACGCCCTGCAAAAAATAGACACTAATAGAAGATTTCCGAATCGCAACAGGGACTTGTCTGGACTTCCACGTGAGACCGCGACTGGGCACCGGACACAACTCTTTGGTGTGGATCCGGTCTGTTTTCATGCACGCTAACCTTTCCGGGGAGAGCACGGATAATTTCACACAAGTCCGTCCAGATATCCTCAATGTGAAAGAGCCGCAAGATGTGCTGTGCTGTGCTGTGCTGAGCAGTAATTTGCTGTGCTGTGCTGTGCTATGCTGTAATTTGCTGTGCTGTGCTGTGCTGAGTCGTGCCATGCCATGCTGGTGGGATGTTATGACAAGTCCTGACAAGGAGTGGTTGGGGTTTTTGGAGTGCGCTGTGCTTTTCTATGGTGTGCTGTGGTCCAGGCTGCCGTGCTATGGCGTGACAAGTGCCGTGCCGAACTGTCCCTCGCCATTGTGGTGGGGATGTGCTGACACGTCCTGGAGTGGCTGCGTGTTGAGTGGTCCCTCCTCTGTGAGTGCTGATATGTTACACTCATGTCAGCTGCCATTAGCATAATCACACGGCAGCACAGCTGACAGCACTGAGTGGGAGGGCAGTGGCAGGCAGCCAGCCATTAATTATGATCACATCAGCAATTTCTCTCTACCCTCACCCCCCATCTTACTCTCTCTCCCTCTCTCTCTCTCTCTTCATGTCCATCTCACTCTCTCTTTTCCTGTCACTCTCCTTCCCGTAACCTCTCTCTACCTCTTTGTGTGTGTGTGTGTGTGTGTGTGTGTGTGTGTGTGTGTGTGTGTGTGTGTGTGTGTGTGTGTGTGTGTGTGTGTGTGTGTGTGTGTGTGATTCTATGCCTATCAATGGAACCAAGAAGGATCAGAGTCAATGCCAATGTCCAGGAACAGATAGAAAACATTAGTTAGTGCAAAAGGAAGATAGAAAATAGACGAGATGGTGCTCTGTAGAAAAACAGGTCTTCTGCAATCACGGAGCTGATCACTGGGCTCAACATGGGAGTGGGCCAGGGGCTAGTTTCTCGAAAGCTTAGTTGCCAACTTACTTAGCAACTAACGACTCATGTGCAAAACTGTTTCTGGAACACTTCGTTCGGACTTACAAAGTCCCAATGTTTACAAGTAATGTAGTTAGTCGTTCGTCCGGTGCTGAAGTGAACGACTCAGGTGTTGCTGCAGGTACTACTGTCGGATTTGGAACGAATAGCATGGTTAGCTAGTTCACCTTTGTTTTGGGAAGCACGTCACTCTTGCTCGTGGTTTGGGGCAGGTTCAGGCAGAGTTCAAGCAACATCGATCGATTACTGCCACCAAGTGCACAAGCCTCTGACCCATACTACACCAAATATCTAGTCATGTTACGAACAGGGCTGAAAAAAACCCCACACCAACACAGTGTTCAAATATGGAAAAAATATTGTCCATATATAGTAGGAAATTCCATATTCCACAATTGTGCTTCACCAACTCCGATCAATCAAAGCGGCGCCAATAAAAGAACCCTGTTTGATTACCATCGGGATTCGAACCCACACCAAAAGCAGCATCTCCCATGAATGTAAAATATTTAACCACTCACCTATCTCCACATATGACGAAATTAATAGTATATTTTGATTAAACTCCAATAAGCATAGTCTACATAGAAATGGGCTACATGTAGTTGTCACTACGAAATGCGTTGTTCACTAGCCTAATTCAAAAAAAGGCCACCGGTGTGCAGTGATCCTTCTCGTTTTCCTTGCATTGTAGTCTACAAGAACTCCAAACTACATCTTAGGCCTACAGCAAAAATGGACATTGTTCAACTGCATAGCCTGTTGGAATAGGCCTAGTGCGTAATGGAAAGGCACTCGGAAAGGCAAGCGTGCATGACAAGAACTGGACACTTCTTCGCGTTAGTTCTTGTTTCATAGTATTCATATTCTTCTTTTCATTTCAATTCTACTTTTGTAATACAAGCCTGTCACAAGCAGCCGACCAATAGGCTACAGTTAAAACCAGGCGCGGAGTGGCCGTCGGGAGATCGGGGACTTGTCCCGGTGGGCCGCGGCCGTGAAATGTAATAATGCGGCCGATCTGCAACCCCAACTGGCCCTGAAGTTTGAAGATGGACTCATAAGCACTGACTTCCCACTTTCTGCTTCCTTGATTAATACCTCAGCTGACTAGCCAGTATTTATACCGTATACCAGACGGCAATACCTCACTGACGGTGTCAAACAGTAAATTGGCCACACCCCTTCTCTACTGATAATTTTCATACACCGTAGATCGCGGAAGTTTACAAGATCTTAGTAACAAAGTTTCGTTTTCAGTATTTGAAGAACCTGTGATATGTAGATTGGTTACCAAAGGATGGAAATAGTAATAAATTATGATTTATTTTCCGATTTCCACACGACTGTTACAGTTAACAGTCTTTCCAGTCCTGATTCACTTGCTCTGTGGTTATTGACTTGGGTTACGAACAGACTCCACCAAGTGGTAAGGAAGATAGCTGCACCTAACAGAAGCAAGATAACTGCACCTAACAGAAGTAATGGGTTTTGTTTTGATTTGTTAGACCTACCAGTATATCTCCTTATAGTCGAAATAATATTATTATCATACATATATTTATATGTGGTACATTTAGGATGTAGCCTATGTCTGAAGAAATGGAACAAAATAATTACCACACAAGATTCTGATGTGACCAGTGCTGGGTGTGTAGGCTAATAAGCTGTGGATTAAAGTAGAGTGATTGCAAGAAACAAAGACATTTGCTGCGAGAAGACAGCGTTT
Organism: Engraulis encrasicolus; assembly: GCF_034702125.1. Taxonomy (NCBI): domain Eukaryota; kingdom Metazoa; phylum Chordata; class Actinopteri; order Clupeiformes; family Engraulidae; genus Engraulis; species Engraulis encrasicolus. The sequence goes on from NC_085860.1 coordinate 6,140,849, forward strand.
TAAGGTAGGCCTACACCGTTTGGTTATACATTTTGTTGACTTATGGTTGTGGTTTGAAGTAGCTAAGTTTGGCTTATTTGCTGCATGGTGGGTTTATTGCACAATGTAGACAGACTTTTTGTAAGCTACTATACTATATTTTGTAAGCCTACTCTTCTAAAAATCCCCACACCCAAAACTTTGTGCCCATGCTCATCCTGTCTTCCTTAAACGATATTTAAATTTCAAACTGTCAAAATGACAGTGGAGTGCACATTTGCATGGAACAGTAGCGTGATGTAGCCTAACCTAGGCCTATGAATGATTTGGACTGTGATGATGGCTCCAGTGGTGTAGTCTACTTTTTGAAGTGGGTATACTGTATATTTGAGCATTTTTTGATGTGTGTATAGTCTACTGTATATATTTGTGCTATTGTAAATAATGGATCAATCAATTTTAAGTGGGTATACTGTAATCCCTGAAATTTTGAAATGGGTGCGTATACCTGCGTTTTACGTAGACTACACCACTGGCTGTGCATTTCATCAAGGTGTAGGCTACAATTCTCCACTTCAGATTGATATTTTGACAACACTAATGTCCACATGTAGTACGACTGCAGATTTCGTGGCTTTTGTCTTTTTGGTTAGGAAACCATGTTCGCTTTGTTTTTTGTTTTTTTTAAAGAGGGCCGCCAAGGGGAAAATTCTCCCGGTGGGAAAAGGTGGGCCACTCCGCCCCTGGTTAAAACAAATGTTGTTTCAGCAGTGAGCACTCCAAATAGCGCCATGGCCCATGGCGCACCAAGTGTCCGTCATGTAGTGCAGTCAGGAGGATCAGAAAACAACACAGCACATCGTGTCCTTATTTCTCTCTGTGTGTAATTGGGCAATCGTTTTGTGTCTTTGTAAAATGCAGGTGAAATCAGTTAGTTACACAACTGAACAAACCAGTAAAAGACAAGGACGGCAAACTGCTAGCAACAAAGGAACAACAAATGGATCGCTGGAGATACCACTTCAAAAAAATCCTCAACCGCACACCCCCACTGGATCCACCAACAGTGGAATCTCCAACAGAAGAGCTAGGTATATGCACTGGACCACCAAGCAAAGCAGAGATACATAAAGCCATCTCATCACTCAAGAATGGGAAAGCGGCAGGAGCTGATGGGATCCCCACAGAGGCATGGAAAGTAGCAGGAAACCTTTCGGTTGAAGCTCTACACCCGTTACTTAGCAGGATTTGGCAGGAAAAAAGATACCTTTAGACTGGAGGAAAGGCACCACAGTAAAAAATACCCAAGAAAGGAGACCTGACTCAGTGCAAGAACTGGAGGGGCATAATGCTCCTTTCAGTTGCCAGTAAGCTACTTTGTAGGATAATTCTCAACCGGACAGCAAACGCCATGGAATCCAAACTGAGAGACAACCAAGCAGGCTTCCGACCTAACAGATCGTGCAGTGACCAGATTGCGACCCTAAGAATTATCGTGGAACAATCTGCAGAATTGAACTCACAACTGTATGCTGTTTTCATAGACTACGAAAAAGCGTTCGTGGAACATCCTGGCTCACTACGGAATCCCCTCAAAGATAATTAACATGATTAAAGTATTCTACACCGACTTTCAAGCACAAGTATCTCATGAAGGAGACCTGACAGAGCCCTTCAACATGGCCACTGGAGTGTGGCAGGGATGCCTCTTGAGCCTGCTGCTTTTCATTACGGCGTTGGACTGGGTATTGAGAGAAACCACCAAAGAGGGAAGGTTAGGGATTCAGTGGACTTTGACGACCATGCTAGATGATCTAGACTTCGCGGATGACCTTGGCCTCCTGAGCCATACCATCAGCCAGATGAGACAGAAGACACAAAGACCAGGGCTGTAGTGGTCAAATTAGAGGTGGGTAAACTATGATTTTTTTGATCAGACAGACCGTGACGCGACGCAACGCGACGCGACACAGCACAAAGCAACGCAAGGTGTCGCGAATCTGTATGGCTGTCCTGGCCATATTCCATGGCGCTATCAGTTAAAGTCATATTAAATCAATTAACTTTCAAATTTCAACAGTAAAGAAAAGTATGTGTAGAGTAATAACGGTAACACTTTCTATGAAGCCCATATCTATAGTGCATTATGAGCGCATTTATAACAAATTATAATGCACATTATAATTACTTAGAACGCATTATGACTACACCGATGATGTTTCATGAGGCTTTATGCTAACAATAATGAATAACCATGAATCTAGCTTATAATACTTTATAAATCCAAGGGTATTATGAGTGCTCATGGCTGGATATAAACTACAGGCTGCCTGATGGGGCTTACAGTACATTATGATGCATTATAGATGTGCATTATACAGTGCATTATAGATGCATCCATATGAACTTCACTTTACTTAGAGCACACATTGACGACTTATGATCTCACATGAAACATTATAGCATCGTATAAGCCCTTATGACAGTTTATCATCCAGGTCTGCGCACTGAGGGGTGTAGGTACTCATAATGCACTATAAGCCCCATCAGTCAGCCTGTAGTTTATAGCCAGTCATGAGCACTCATGACACCCTTGGATTTATAAAGCATTATAAGCTAGTTTATTATAGTTATTCATAACTGTTAATATAAAGCATCATGAAGCATTATGAGTGTAGTCATAATACGTTGTTAGTAATTATAATGTGCGTTATAATTTGTTATAAATGTGCTTATAATGTTGGCTTTAAGTAAAGTGTTACCGTAATAACTATCTAGGCTACTGTAGATATGGTGTGTGTGTGTGTGTGTGTGTGTGTTGTTTGCTGAGAGTTGACGATCCCTTTTGTAATGTATTTTTGTGTAGTACCAATACGAAGGGGAGTAGAGTTACTTGCCCTTCGGGAAGGAGCACCCGTGCATGGTGTCCCTCACATTGCTGCTCATCATGCTTCTTCCACTCAATGTGCCCAATCATCTATGCTTCACCCATCACTGGGGTCCCTAATCCTGGGGGTCCCTCGCATGGAATTACGGCTCACCCACAATGGGCCAGACGGTATCCATCCCACTTCTTACACCATTTGTAGCAAAGGGGAGTAAGTTGCTCAGCCGGGACTCGAACCCAGACCTTCTGGGGTAGTAAACAGGGGCTTTGACCACTACACCAAAGAGCTAGGCTCATTGGCATGATAGTCCGAACACACCCACAACCCTAATGGTGGTCACTCCATCACAAATACCATATGCACAATGATAAGTAGAATTGTGTTTACTTCTTACTCATTTTCTCATTCCCCTCCCTGAAGGGGGACCAGGAAAATCTATTTGGAATTTGCTTGATCTGTTTCTTTCCTAATTTACAAATGAAAATCAAAGTTCAAACCAAGATATAATTTAATAGTTTTGTTCTAAGGACATTTCATCATAAATTTACCAGAGGTTGATACAAACCTTATTTACCTAAGAAACAAGGGTAGGCATGCTCATGCTCCAAGAATACAAATTTTCCTTGGCACAACATTTTGTTTCAATTGCACTTAGGTTTTGTGGTGAATATTTATCACAATATGCAGTCTCTTGCCCAGTGGTGTGCTCGCATGCAGTGAATGGAGCTTTGTTGAGGAAAAACGCAATATTCAATTATCCTCCTATGAAAGCTGTAAATAAATCTTAAATTACCATACAAATAAACACTACTACTCGTTACTCACACCTGGTTTGCCAGATCAGCCAGTAGAGTCATGGTTAAAACAAGCTACAATGTACACTGACTAGCAGTAGATATGATCTGAGTCCATGGTCTGCTCTGTTTTGACTAATGGCTGGTCATAGCCACACACTCAAGTGTATGTATGTATGTACCTGCGCACGCATACGTACACACATGCACACGAACGTCCGTGCACACACACACACACACACACACACACACACACACACACACAGATTAAAAATAAAAATCATTCTGTCACGTGATAAACCATGACATATAGGTCTACACACAATCACAGAGGCCCCAGCGTGCAAAAAGCCAACATGCTTACATTAACCAAGACGTTTTTAATAACTTGAGAGAAACCGTGGGGCAAAGGCATTTAATTAGTAATTAGGTAATCGTGTATTAGCTCCTCATTAAATTGTAATTACATGTGTTAGGTTAGCGAGGACATGCCTCTTAATTGATGATGAACTTCAAAATATCTAGCAGATGAAAAAGCGTCATTAATTAGCTGTGGAGCAAGGAGGTTTTTTTTTTTCAAAGATAGCAACAGGATGTTTGAGTTGGACCTACAGGAATTTAATCAGAGATCCGAAGGACAAGAGGAAAGAAGACACAATGATGAGGGAATTAAGAAATGTCTTTCAAGCTCCAAGTTGCTCAGAACTCTTTGGCAACCCTTAACACTAAACTAAAAAACTCCTTATTAGGCCACATGTCTTTTTGTTGACAAGTCTTTGATCCAGTAAACAAGAGAGAGAGTGAATTATGTGGAACAAGAGGTGCAGATATTGTTAGGTCCTCCAGTTGTGCATCACTTTTGCGAGAAGACCACTAGTGGATCAATCCAAGAGCTTAGATGGAGTCTCCTCACTTTCTTAACCGTCTCCTTCTCTTTCTCTCGGCATCTCTCACCCTCAAAAACACAACAAAATCACAAGTAGGAGGAAGGGAACATGAGGGTGAATATGAGCTATGATTTTTCATTTTTCAAATTATTTTTTGATATGCCCGGGTCAAAAGACCCGAACACCCTATGTAACAAAAACACGAACACCTTACAAGGGTTAAATCTGTGATATTTCAACACACAGCATAGTATATGTGATGTAAGTATTCATGTTGTACCACATGTATGCCTCTTGGTCTTCAGGCATAAGTAATTAAATAGTTACTATTTTCGAAAGCAAGTTAAGCAACGACAGGAAGAGATTGTTGACACTTGTCGAAATCACAGTTGCTGGCAGACTCCCTATAAACACATGTCTTCGTACTGGATGTCCTCGCATATCTGACTTAACTCCCTTAGGAGAGCTTACTAACAACAACTCAAGACTGGTCTGAATTATTAAAGTCGTCATATTTTTTGCCGCACAAAATAATAAAAACAGATCTGTCAATGCCTATTTGTAGCCCCAAAAAGCCAAAAAGAGATGAAAAACATCCAGTTCAGTATGAGGGTTGCATTATGCATGATGTCTTAGCATGGCCTAAGGCTTGCCTGTGCACCGCAGTGCAAATGACTTTGACCATGGCATGCAAATACATGTTGCTTGCCTGCCCAACCTAGCAAAATGGGTACTGCATCTGAACGGATTGGATGGACTGACTGGATGATCTAACGTGGAACTTTTGTGCCCAGCAGTCCTCTCTGTTTGACAGTTCATGTTCAACACAAGAGTTCAGTTGAACACAGCAATACTGGCACGTTCAGCAGTTTTGAAGTGGCTGTGACGATTTTAAAATGGAAACATATAACACCAAACATCACTGATGGGGGACGTGAGGGTGTTAGCCATCTGCAGTGACCATGACATTGGCAA
>NC_085860.1:6151371-6158871 GCF_034702125.1 Engraulis encrasicolus
AAAATACTTGGTCACCCAATACTTTGCTAGAAGACTTAAGATTATTGACATTCCACTACACAACAAAACTACAGGTCAAAAGGTTATGAGCACTAACCACAGTGAAGAAAGGAGGAGGGACACACTATGTACTCCTACGCAGGTTTCCTTGGCGATATCTGCACTCATTTCTACGATGGTTTCTACACTAGTTTGATAAATGAGGGCCAAGGAGTTTAAACATAAATAGGCCTACAACGCTTGTCCTCATAAAAACAGGGTACCAACTGTGATGTGCACAGATGGTCATTTTAGTGACAGTTTTCAATCATTTACGAGGTCACTGTTGTAATAAGGAAGAACAAATCATTTCAGGAGTAGCTGCAACTTTAAAAAAAGAAAAAAACTATGATTTTATATAAATGTCTATTAAACTGTTTCAGCCTCTTCCAGCTTAACTTGATAAGGTTATATATCAGAGTGCAATCTACATATAAAAATCAATACCTTTACCAATATTTCATTTGGGAATCATCACAGCTTAATGGAGCTCCAGAACTGGGAGAAGAACCCTTACTGCCTGCTACTATATAACCCATAAAGCGAATGTTTTTAATGGCAACTTGCAGTCACAAACACACAAGCACTCCGTTCCTCTCCTCACGCCTGATGAATATTTGATTCTATGAGTTCACTCCTTAAAGCCTTTGTGTAATCATTCAGTGGCAGACGGCACCCCCTCCTTATGTCTAAACCTCCAGTGTTCAATAAGACTCTGATAAATTATTGACTGGAGTTCAAAGACGGTTTAGTTCCCTTAGCCCAGATTGGATTTGCAGACACACGTATAAAATATTAATGACATGCTCTGATCACATGGTGACTCCGTAAATTATGAGCATAAATATAAAAAGGCACAGGTGAGAAAAGGAGTGTGCACAATTTCCTTTTTTCTCCTCCATTCTCCCCAACACCTACAACTCTCCTTTCCTATTATTGCCTCTTAGCTCTCTGGCTCGGTGCCATCAGGGCTGACCTGAGTGTGTGCGTCAATGCTGTCGAATCAAACCCCCTCTGATCAGAGGCGGACTTTCAATTAGGCATACCTAGGCAATTGCCTAGGGCCCCGACCAAATCTGCCCTCCACAGAGGCCCCAAATGTCACACCAGTCGTGGTAGACATGCAAAAAAACAGGCCTGATATTAATGTGTCACTAATGTAAAGTAGGCCTATATGTGGTATGTAAGGTATATGTGACAAAGCTCTTGACTGGCACCAAAACACAGAATTTTATGTCTATATAATGACTTTTGAGGGCCCCATGTTTATATTTCGCCTTGGGCCCCAAAATGGCTAAATCCGCCCCTGCCTCTGATGCTAATGCTAACGCTGTACTACAGTGACTGTAATTTATCAATTCGCCATTTTCAATCAAAACACCAACCTCACATGCAGGATGGAGAGGGGGGGCAAGCGTTGAATGGCAACACAGTGTGTGTTCTCGTACATCCGTATGTACAGAAACACAAAGCCAATGTTTGATCGGTCCTACCCTGAACCATCAAAACAGACCTGATAGGGGTGATTAGGAGAAAGAGGCGTGAATGAGAACCTTTTGTGCTGATTGTAACCTGCTTCCGCACATTTGAACAGAGAAGCCTATTTCTCACGCTCGCACCAAACAACAGTTGGAGAAGCAGTCTCCTACAAGTGCAAACACCTGCTGGAATAGATAAGAAATATATAAAGTCTATATATATATTTAAGTGCAATGTAAGTGCAATGTAATAAGTGCAATGAAATGTAATGTAGTGATGTAAGACAAATATCATACTAGAGTAAAGAGCTAACACATTATTTCATCTTACCTGTGATATTAAAGAGATACTAAAATATAAGAAATAGTGCAGCAATTGTATTGCAATGTAATATTCTGTAAGTACCTTGCAGCCTAAGCTTAGCATTGAGCGTGTGTACGGTTTGTGGTATGAGAGACTGTACAGTATAAAGAAACAGTATTGCATACAGTCACAAAAATAAAAAGAAACCAGGAAAGTGAAATGGTATGGAGGAATGAACATTCCATGCAGCAGGATCTTTATGTTCAGGAAGGATGGCAGATCGGTTTTAAGGGCTCACCGTTAACGAAGATGAGCCTGTAAAGCAGGGCGAAGTAGAGCACCTCTCAACTCCAGCCATCAAGCAGAATCACTAACACCTTTACTGAGCACCGTAGATCAGGCTCTCAGCACAGCAACACACATGTCTTACAACTGCTCCGATTATGGAGCACCAAGGCACGTTCACCTCAAGATCTTTGATGCTAGATGAGCTGTTCAAAGGATTTTAAAGGTACCATTAGAGAACCAAAGGCATTGTAATAGGAACACTCATCACAGTGAAAATGTATCCTACAACTGGCCTGTCACAATGTGTTGTCAGAATGATTCATACAGTAACTTTGCAGTTCAGAAAGACTCGATTTGCTGACTAAATCATAGCACGTCCTCCATCACAGGGCATCAAAGCAATATGGCGGGTCATCCTGAAAATACAATGGTGTTAAATGTCAGACACCGAGAGAGGAAAAGACTAGGGATAGACAGACACAGTCAAGGTGAACGAGTTTTTCTGTTTAACTGGTGCTAGAAACCCACTGTAAAATTCTGGGACACGGGAGTATATACTGGATAAGAGCAGGGAAATTAATGTCAGGCCAGAAGTCCTTTTGTGGTGAGAATGGATTGTGGCCAAAGTAATGGACCTAGTGAGACATTTTATAGCGCAAACACCCACAAATATAGAGTGCTGGGTTGGAGGCTATTGTTAGCCGAACATTTCCAGCAGATTGAAGGCCCCGTGCAATGAGACTATTTTTATGGCAGCCATGAAACGCAACAGGATGAGTAACATGCCAACTGCAAACTGCCTGAAAATGGCCATGCCACCACCTTCCCTTCAGCTTTCCACAACCCAAATGTCCATCCATGTCACCTTCACTTTTTGAGTCCCACTTAAACACAGAATCAGGCCTACTAAACAGCCAGGTGACTGATAGGCAGCTGGACGTGCGAGACAGAGAAAAGACAAAATAATGAATGACAAAATGGTGAAAAAGGGAAAATGTATGAAAAAACAAAACAGCAAAGAACAGCTGTGAGTGGATAGGCCCCCAGCTTTGCCAATCACTACCATTGAGACATGGCTGGCAACTGGGTATGTGACAAAATGAATTACTCTGGCCCAGAGTATGATGCTGCCATGCGAATCATTGCTGAAAAGTGACACGTGATGTGGAATATAAATGGCGGTCTCACACAAGATTAAACGGCAGAGTAGTCTGCAGGAAATGTGGCAGATTTGAGAAGGATGGATGGCACGGTAGATAGCAGCAGGCAACAGACAGAGCTTTGTGGGCAATAAGAGGTTAAAAACAATGGGGTAAATAAACAAAAACAAAACTCATAGATATGGCTGCAGAATCGGGCCAAAGTGCTTGTGTATGTACAGTGTGTGTGTATGCGCGTGTGTGTGTGTGTGTGTGTCTGTGTGTGTGTGTGTGTGTATGTGTGTGTGTGTGTGTGTGTGTGTGTATGTGTGTGTGTGTGTGTGTGTGTGTGTGTAATGTGTGTAATGTGTGTAATGTGTGTATGTGTTTGCCAAGATAAAGTATGTCCCACATTAAGCTTACCGGTAATGTGAATTCATCCATAAATGCGACACACAGTTGATCATTTAAATTTAGGATGAATATTAAAAAAAAACATTTTACAGAAACTTGCCCAAATATAGTGTCTTCATTTTACAGTAAAACATCATAGTTGGTTAGGCGCTGGTTACGTGTTTGCGGATATTTTTAATGCAGATATCCTTTCAGTCTTTTCCGGGTGCATTTTGTGATATTTCTAATACCAAAGTTTTGAAATGAGCTTTCCGATATTCTGTTTACAAGAGGCCAATAACAAGGCATTTTCAAAAATAGCCATCTACATGTAAACAGCTTCTGAAAAACATAACTTAACCATAATCACCTATGTGACTATAGAAAATAGAAAAGGAGAGCTGTCACTCTAAGACTGATATTTCACTTATAAATGATGGCTCTCATTCTTGACGAAAGTAAAGTCTACCTTTACTTTAAGCCTTTCATTGAATTACTGTAAACGTGTCTGCAGTGAAGAGGGACATGTTTGAAAGAAGGCTTACATTCCCCTGTGCCATATGAAATGGCTTGGAGCAGGCTAGGGCATGGCTATTTTTACCCCCACATGCTAATTAGCTGGCTGGCTGAGGGTGGACTGGTTGGGTGCACCCAAATCTGTGAAAAGTTTCAGGAAGGTCTTTCGTGTATACCATTGCCAGTGAAGCCAATTCAGTCCCTTTTTTTGTTTTGATGTGCTGGAGGTTTTCCCAAGGGAAAAGTAAAGATTCTTAGCAACACTGATGTGTCATGGATTTCTATAACAACTTCTGCAACCCCTTGTCCCTTCTCCTTGAGACATCTAAACACTATTATGCACTAGGGACTAGAAACTCCTCATAAGGCCTCACTCTTTTCTGATATCCTACCCAGTGAAGGGACAAACGTTTCAGGTCTAGCCCATCATCAGTGTTCCCAGTTTTTGGGAACACAAACTGGGAACACTGATGATGGGCTAGACTCGAAACGTTTGTCCCCTGTCTGTCGGTTTTATTTACTTTATTCAGCTTTGTTTAATACAGTTTTTGATTTAGCATTCTGCTCTTGTGTGCAACTCCTTTCTTCCTTTTCGCCATACTGTTCTTGGAATTACGCACCCAGCGAAACGCTCAGAAAAAGACATTGGCACAGACGCCACCCCACCATTGCTATCCTGTCCAGTGAATCATAGACTACTTGTTCCATTCCAAATTAGGCCAGTCATCTCTTAGTTAGCACCCTTATTCTGATACCCAGGGGTCATGACAATGACAATGTCAGTGTTATTGGCATAGATGACACAGTCATCTTTGCCAACTGCTTTGTTCTGGACACTGCATTGGATGGAGCATTATCCTCATGTCAGCTGCATCCTGTGCGGATTCCAGAGCAGAGAAATCCCTTATATGAGGGCCACTTTTCTTGTATAATCTTTACACCACCCACGTATTTAGATGGGTGGCCAAGGACAGGCTCCAGTTTTTGGAGCTCACACCACCTCTCACAGACAAAGCTCTGTCCAGTATATCGTCTGTGCAATCAGAGGACTTCTGGTGCGTATATGTGTCATTCTAGTGGTGTTCTGCTAAGGTCTACTCCACTGGTATTGCATGGTATGTTTCCTTGTTGGCCGAGTTGTGCAACCAGGTTGTAATCCTGGGACATCATCTATTTCATTTTTGTGTAACAACCTTTTCATTAGTGTGTTATCTGAAATTAGAATTCAGTAGCCTATGTATGCATACATCTTCGTTCTCGTGATTATGGGTTCCTCGCAGGAGAACTCGCCGTGCGGCGAACCGATCATAAAAGTGCTTTAGTGCTCGCTGCACCAACTGCACTCGAGGAACATAAGTTAAAAACAAAATAGCAAAATAGTGTAATGGGCAAGGCCGCTGACCATGGTGCTGAAATTACTGCTGAGCCCGATGTTGGCTATGTTTAAAACGATTCTTGGGCTCCTGAATATGAAGCTCCAACTGAGAGCTCGGACAATACCCGTGCCCGCGGATATGTGCGAGCTCTGAGCAGAACCCCCTGGCCGGTTATTGGAATAGCGAGCAAAACCAAGGAGGAGCGAGGGCGGAATCCTGGGTAAAACAATCGAGATGATGACGATAGGAGGTGATCGGGGCGGATGGTGGGTACGAGTGAGAAAGTGAGTTTCTGCCTTGGAGCAGGTGAGTGGGGAATAAATGCGGTGTAGATAATTGAAGGGCGTGCCAGCTGTCATTGCACTTACGAATCCGTCAAATGATGGCTGAGAGGAGAATGAGAGAATCAGGTGGATAGGTAGGCGTGCCTGTTTTAATAGACAAAGGACATAGAAGCAGGAAATAGAGTGCAGGTGTTAATTTAGACCTGTCAAATTTCATTACGCTTCTCACGAACTTTCGTTTATAACAAACGTGCATTTATAGGCACTGCCCCAAGGTATGACATATTCAAAACCGTGAGGAAATAAACAGATAACACGGTTGAATTTCTATGCCAACCACAGATGACAACTGATAGACAGCAGTGGGTGCAGGGGAGGAGTCAGACATTAGAGATTGTCAGGTGAGTACAGCCTGAGGATTAGCGGTGCTAGCAGCTCAGTGTTAGGATATTCATGACCATGCCTGTCAGAAACAGGACACTGCAGAAAGCTCAGATTGCACTCGCCAGGCCTCTCTAGATCCACCACCACATGCTCCAGGCTAAACGGCACCATGGGAAAGGCACCCTTAATCCTGGGAAGAACCAGGATACAAGGAGACACAAGGAGGCCTGTCTGTGCTGTGCTGAGGGCTCAGAGGGCACCCTGAACAGATGCTCAGGATGCTATGTAGGGCTTTGAGGATTTCAGCAGACAGGTTGGCGATATTGAGAGAAGTTTGAGAAAGGTAAGGGCTTTAGGTGTGTATGATGAGTTATAATGGGAGAGGTCTTGGTTATGGATGCGTAGACAACAATAGCATGGCTGACATTTCACATATTATTCTTCATAATGCGAAAAAGTAGGTCACTTTAACAGCATGAAACCTCTCCAGGTTTGCACTAACTATGGGGGATGGGAGAAGAGAAAATGTGTTATTCCAGGCAGCATCTCTGTTGTTTGGTGTGCTCCAGTTTTTGAAGCATTTAATGCAAACTTTTGAAAAGTCTACAGGAGATGAACCTATTCTCTTGGCATTCCTGATGCATGCTACGATAAAAGACGAAGAGTGTGGCTTCTCTTTGTCAACATCAGATGGCACGTAGCTGCTATGCTAAGCTGTGTGAGATGAACTGACTTAGGTATGCAAAATTGGGGATGCAGAGACAGATGTGACCTACATGGTAAATAAAATATATATTACTTAGCATGGAACAGATTTGTTTTTCATACAGGTACATAAAATTGAATCGGAATATAAAACAATGCCCTTTGCTGTAAAGTAATCTATAAAATGAGTAGTTTTGTTCAGAGAAAAAAAGCACAACACCTGATACTCACATATTGCCCGACCCTTTAAAATTTATATACCATGACAAGTATATCTACAGTGTATGTCTTGTGTTATAATACACCATCAGTCCATTCGTACAAGTCGTTTCATCACCATCAATCTTAGCGTTCAGTGAACTGAGTAGGTGAATGGGATGACGGAAAGGGCAAACTGAGTCACAAAAATGTGACAGGTTTCCTTGCCACAGTCACAGCGCGTGTCTCCGACACGTGTACTTCACGCATGACCGACTCAATCCTCCTCCTCCAGCTTGGTACCAGGCCTGGGTCTGATTAATGGGCATGCCCAACGGGACACTGGAGAATTATGGGAAACTGTGTCGTAACTTTCGGGAGATGGGTTAGCAGGTT